>NC_056735.1:1780742344-1780882344 GCF_019279795.1 Protopterus annectens
TGGAGCAACTGGGGGGCTTTATTGTTCACACTGATGAAGGCTGGGTATGGGATACCAGCCGAAACCGGTCTGTGCAAACTTTTTTGCTGTCCTTTGGTTTTTTCCAATAAATAATAATTTTTTTCACTGGGTCATGTCTTGCTGGCTTATGTTTTTTTGATTTGGCCTTTCCCTGAGCCGTGCAGTTGCTTCCGTGCAAACTTTTTTTGTGGCTTGATATGTGTTTTAACAAATTATGGTTATAATGTTTAGGAATTTTAAACTTAGTCTAGTCCAGATACAAATTTGCTGTATCCAGGACTGTATGTAAGCTTCTGAGCCCCCATGCCTGTCTGTGTTGGAGGGAAGCCTTCTAGCTTATCGGTGGGAGTGGTAAGCACTAGGTAGCCTATCTACCACAAGAGGAGTGGTTACTGGCCCAGAAAGTGAAGTTTATTGGCCGTTTGGGCAGTTGTTTCCATCTCTTTCAACTTCTGGTTTAAAAGCCCACATTTCCACTTGTTTCCCACCTTTCCTGTAACTAGTCTAGTCCAGATACAGATTTGCTGTATCCAGGACTGTATGTAAGCTTCTGAGCCCCCCCCCCCAAGCCTGCCTATGTTGGAGGAAAGCCTTCTAGCTTATTATTGGAGTGGTAAGCACTAGGTAGTCTATCTACCACAAGAGGACTGGTTACTGGCCCAGAAAGTGAAGTTTACTGGCCGTTTGGTCAGTTTTTTCCATCTCTTTCAACTACTGGTTTAAAAGCCCGCATTTGCGCTTGCTTCCCACCTTTCTTGTAACTAATCTAGTCCAGATACAGATTTGCTGTATCCTGGACTGTTTGTACGATTCAGAGCCCTCCAAGCCTTTCTGTGTTGGAGGGTAGCCTTCTAGCTTGTCAGTGGGAGTGGTAAGCACTAGGTAGCCTATCTACCACAAGAGGAGTGGTTTCTGGCCCAGAAATTGTAGTTTTATTGTCCATTTGGGCAGTTCACAAGAGGAGCGGTTTCTGGCCCAGAAATTGTAGTCTACTGTACGTTTGGGCAGTTTTTCCATATCTTTCATCTTTCTGGTTTAAAAGCCCACGTTTGCACTTGTTTCCCACCTTTCCTGTAATTAGTCTAGTCCAGATACAGATTTGCTGTATCCAGGACTGATTGTAGCTTCTGAGCGGTGTCAAAGTCTGCTCTTCAATTTTTCCCTTAGACTTGCCAGCACTCTCCTCTCCTGTACTTTTACTAGCTTATCAGTCTAGCACTTTTCCAGACTTCTTGTAGCAATTATTGTAGCACACAAAAGTGCTACCAGCACTAAACGTTCTACAAGGAAACAGCTCCAGTACTAATTATTAATACCCACCCATCCAGGCATGTCTAAAGGTCAGTTCCCTGTGCTTTCTCCTATTAACCTGGTGAACTTGGGCATCCTGAGCAAATGTAGCAACTGCCTCATGTACACTGACAACCATTTCCTCTTACCTCCCAACACTCAGACTTGCAAGAGATGCACTTATATATCCAGTTGGAAGCCGCACACTCTGCAGCGAAGACTGGAATAGCTGGTCAAGAGGAGAAGGTCAACACTCGCACCACACCACATGGAACACAAAGCCCTCCAGAAATCACACCAGCACTGCCTTCACATAAAAACACAAACCATACAACTACCTTTGTGGAGGCTCTCAAAAATCTACCCAAACAGCAGAGACCTCCAAGGCAGAAATGCACTCGACCACCTCAACACAAAACTAATCATGAGACACATAACTCTCCTAAACAGTGTGCCACTCAACCAAAGCCAATAAGGTAGAACAGCATGCCCAACACACTAGTCATAGGTGACTCGATAATGAGGCACACTGATGTCCCACTCACTAGGTTGAATAAGGAGAAAGGGGTGGGAGGGTGGCCTAATGGTTAAGGTGTTTGCCTTACAAACACAAGGTGCAGGGTTTGAGTCTCACAAGGGATGACTGGCTAGGCTTAAAATGGCTCGCAAGGGCAGTTAGCTTAGTACTAATCTATGAACTTATGATCTATGAACAGTCAGTTGCCTGTCAGGTGCCAGGATCCGTCACCTAATGCATGCACTCAGGTCCCTCAACAACAGGTACAAATATGACTCTGTCATTGTACATGTGAGTGTGAATGACCTGAGATGTACCTCCCTGGACTACATGTAAAGAGACATGCGGGTATGACCCTACCCCCTAAGCAGCATCCTACCATCACCCAGAATGATACGACAGTATGAGCAGAAAATGATCGATTTCAATAATTAGCTAAGTTTCTGGTGTCATTCTAAGGGGATCCAGTATCTGTCTGCCTGGGATGACATGTTTAACAGACCTTGATGCTTTGCCAGAGATGGCTTGCATCTGTCACTCCTGGGCTTTCGGATACTGGCCAAGGCTTTTGCCACCCCTATAGTGCCTTTTTTTAGGCAGTGTTCCAAAGACCAAATTACCACCATAACAGCTACAAACAAATGCAATCTGAGGGTCATGCTGCTCAACACTAGAAGTCTAAATCTGAAAATGCACTCGCTTGAAGCACTCCTTAAAATGGAGAACATCGACATTTGTGCTGTAACAGAGACCTGGTTCAAGGCAGCAGAAAGCACCCCTGCACTACTAAGCTATAACTCAGTCCACACCTTTCGGCCCCAGAACTTGGCCAAAGCCCCAAAGGCGGTAGTGTTTCCATATTCATAATGGATGTGCACACCTCCAGACTGGTAGCCCAACATAATATGTCAGAAATACTTCTGGTGCAGCTAACATTGGGTAAGATGGCAATTCAGGTTGTAGCCTGTTATAGGTCCCCAACAATGTCCCAAGACTCATTCTCCACATTCCTAAGCACAATGGAGAATATTAGGATCCAACCTAATGCTCTCATACTGGGTGACTTCAACTACCCCTCCATTAACTGGGAAAACTACTCGTACCAATACACTTGCCCAACATTTCCTGGAATTCATTAATTCAAATACCCTGGGCCAGCTCGTTCTTACCCCCAATAGAGGTCGCAACATCCTTGACCTGGTCATTACTAACATCACCCTGGAAATACCCCCCCCCCCCCCCGCAAAGGTAACCACCATGAAAAACTTCTCCAAAGCTAACTCTGGGCTCCTAAAAACAGAGGTGGCTAACTACATGGCACCCATGCAAATGGAGAATAGTTGCATGACCACTGAATCATACACCAATGCACTGTACAAACATGTCCACAAATGGATGGATCTCGCAATACCCAATAGAACCAAGATGCTCTTCTCCACAAAAAGGAAGCCAATCTGGTGGGCCCCTGCCATAAACAAACTCTGGAACAGAAGGAGGAAACTGATGCGGAATAAGGTGAAGTCCCAAGATTGGAAAAACTCCCTTATCAGCCTCAACAAAAAGTTGAGGTCCCTCATCAAATCCTCTAAAGCTAGCTATGAAAACAGAATTGCAGCAGATAGTAAAGACAACCACAAAGCCTTCTATAGTTATGTAAAGAATCTCCATGGCAGTACCCAGATTTGCTCTGAGCTACTGCACAATGATACCTCCTATACTGAGCCAACAGATATTGCCAATATATTTGCCGACAGATTAAGTGCCAGCTTTAACCCTCCCACCCAAAGGACCAATCACAATGCCAGTAGATTGCCAGGCACCCAGTACTACTGCACTGTCCAAGGCCAAGAATACAGCTTCCATGGGACCTGACAATATCCCTGGCTGTGTTCTACATGAACTACAGAGTGAACTGGCACTTCACCTGTGTGCCCTGTTCAATCACAGCCTCATCTCAGGCTTTGTCCCTACTGAATGGCGCACTGCTGCAGTGATCCCTCTCCACAAAGCAGGAGCGACTACAGACCCTGAGAACTATCGCCCCATTAGCCTGACGAGTCTGATATGCAAAGCTATGGAATGCATCATCATGGACCTAATAAAATGGATATAGGGAATCTCTGGATCCCACACAGTTTGGTTTTGTGAAGGGTAGATCATGCCTGCTCAACTTGGTCGACTTCTTTGAGTTAGTCACCAGAGCTGTGGATGAAGGCAAGGTGGTTCATACAGCCTACCATGATCTGGCCAAGGCATTTGATACCATTCCCCATTCAGGAATCATAGAAAAACTCACTAAGCTAGGCACCAACCCTTATATCACTAGGTGGGTTGCAAACTGGCCCACAGATAGAACCCACAGTGTGAAAGTAGCAGACTCCAAGTCAGACTGCTGACCAGTCATGAGTGGAGTCCTACAGGGTTCGGTCCTGGGTCCTCTCCTGTTTGGTATCTACTTCTCTGAAGTCCAGGCCAACATAAAGGGTCTCTGGCTGACAATGTTCGCAGACAATTGCAAGTTGGGAGCCATTATTAACTCCCCAAATGATGTTGACATCCTACAGAAAGGCCTCACCGAGACCAACAACTGGTATCAGAACCATGGCCTTAAGCTCAAAGCCAAAAATGTGTCATCATCCCTTTTGGGAAAAACTTGTTTCCCATGAATTCCCAGATTGATGGTAGTTCACTGAAGGTGTTATAAGAGATCTGAGAACACAGGTTCACAGCAGCCTCTCTTCTGACCACCACATTGCCACTGTGGTCAGAAAGTCCTTCTACGTGGCTCATCTCATTACTAAGGGTTTTGCATCCAGGAAGAAAGAGGTCTTTGTCTCCCTCTACTCTTCCCTCATTAGGCCAATCATCGAGTACAATGTCACATTTGGCATGTACCTCACTAGACACCTGCAACAACTAGACAGGCCACAAAACTACCTCACAAAGAAGATCCTAGGCCTTAAACACTAGTCTTATATGGACAGACCCAAAAAACTCCCAACTATTCTCTGTCTCATATCGCCTGCTTAGAGGTGATCTCTTGCGTGACATACAAAGCCATGTCTGATTCAGCTCTGTTGGAAATGCTACATCTAAAGAAATCCCAATCCCTCCGCACCACACACTCCAGTGACCTCAACCTCATCACCACAATCAACAGAACGTGCTGGAGGGACAGGTTCATAACCTAGAGACTGCCTTGCTATGGAATAGACTTCCCATATATGTCAAACAGAGCACCTCACTGGCCCTCTTCAAGAGAAACCTTGATGAGTGCATGGGAAATAGAAAATTCACCGCAGGGATCACTCCAGTAGTTCTATTCGACAGAGGCACTGGGGCCATTAGCTTAGTACACACCTATGAACCTATGAATATGTTCAGTGTGCGTTTAAGCCAGCAGAATGCATATTTTAACTTTACATCTAATAGGTCAATCAACAAAGGTTTAATTGCACTAATTAGGTTATTGGTAAGGTTATATAAGGGTAGCAGTGCAACATTCATAGCTATCTGATGAAGTTTTTTGATGAAAACGTACTGGTTGTATGTTAGCATTAAATCTTACATTGTGGTTGTTGGTGCTGTGTCTATGTGAATAAACACTGTGGTTTGTGGTGGAAATGGCTATCTGAGTGCTTTTTGGGATTTATTGGTTAGTGTTTGGGCACTTTTCCTGCTTTGTACTGGTTTTACCACAGAAGCACAATTCTGTGTGATGGAGTCAAAAAAGACTTTTGAACATTCTCTTAGAATCCCAGCCTGTGTAGGTGATCTCATACTCAGGTATGAGATTCATGACACTTTGAAAAAGACTCTGCAAAGGTAAGCAAGTCATCTAACTATGGAAAATGTGAATATCCTGTAGCATGCAATGGACTAAAACAGAAGCTAGACACTTTGTGAACACACTTGAACAGAAGATAGTCTAAAGGGTAAAGCAGAGAACTGATGATGTGATCCAGACACGAAACCATAAAAATGTCTGAAATCTAGACAAACAGGAATGATATGATAAGCATCTTTTAAATCTAAGGTTACTAAAAAACTCAAATGAGGAGGAAGGAGTAACAGGTTAAGTGAAAGCATTTTGAACTTGGGCATTATCACAAATTGATTTAGGAAAGAAAGATCTAGAATAGACATTCCTGAATAAAATTCTTTCCCTATCTGGAAAGGAGGAACAACTTCTACTATCCCCCTAAGACAGCAAAAGAGTCAGGAAAGGAGAGAATAGAGGGGTTTAGTCTGGTGGAGGAGAAATCCCCTGGAAAGTGGAAATTTCCTCCCACTACGATTTGTAACCTGGATGGATCACACTCAATACCCATATGTCTGAACAATCTGCTGCCAAAGACAGAAAAGTACAGTTTTGTACCTACCATAAATTTAGATGTCCGATAGGTATGCATCTGCAGTCATAACATATGGGTTGTCCTGCCTCAGGCAGCCCTTCGGTCGGCCGGATTCCAAAGTCTGGGTCTGGCCTCGGCTGATGTCGCACTTTCCCCGACGTCAGAGCTTCTGGGGTATAAAGGCATCAGCCGACGCCATTTTCCTCAGTGTTTCTTGCCCCAGATGCCAGGTGCCCTCTAGGAAGGCTAAATTTGGATAAATGTTGAAAATTCCAAACAGTAGCAAACAATATATATATACATATATACATACAAACAAATACACCATAATAGATTCCCCCAGCTAGCTGAAAGAGGGGTAAGCACCCTAGGAATACCACAGAGGGGAAGGAGGGTGGGTAATCCTGACTGCAGATGCATACCTATCGGACATCTACATTTATGGTAGGTACAAAACTGTACTATGTCCTTCAAGGATGCATCTGCAGTCATAACATATGGGTAGAATACCATAGCCAAACTGGGGGAGGAGGTACTAAGATAAGGATGGTGTAGTTAAGATCCCCTGTAAAACTGCAGTTACAAAACCTGCTCGGGATCTGGAGTATAAAGGTAGATTGTAATGCTTGGCAAATGTATGCACAGAGCTCCAAGTAGCAGCTTCTAAAATGTCCTTGGTAGCCACCCCTCGTAGGAAAGCTGTAGTGGTGGCTGTGGCTCTTGTAGAATGAGGCCTGATATTTTCAGGAGCTGTCTTTCCATGAAAAGAGTAGCAAAAACGAATGCAATTTCCTATCCATTTTGAAATTGTCTGTTTGGAAATTGCTTTTCCTTGTACTCCAGTTGCATATGCTACAAAAAGTTGGTCAGTTTTTCTGCTGGTTTTAGTTCTGTCCAGATAGTAGCATAGCTGTCTATGTACATCCAAAGTGTGCAATAGTTTTTCCCCCCTGTTCTGTGGGTTAGGGAAGAACGTAGGTAAATGAATAGCTTGGTTCAAGGATACCCTGGATACCACCTTTGGCATGAAAGTAGGATTGGTTCTCAGAGACACTCTATCCTGGTGAAAAATAAGGAAAGGCTGCACTGCCATTAATGCCTGTAACTCGGATACTCTTCTTGCTGAAGTGATTGCCAGAAGGAAAGCAGTTTTCCAAGATAAGAACTGTAAGTCTGCTGATGCTGCTGGTTCAAAAGGGGGTAGTGTCAATTTTTCCAGCACAAAATTGAGATCCCATGCAGGCAGAGGGGGTCTCCTTGGAAGTTTTACATTTTTGATCCCTCTTAAAAATTGTCTGAGGAGAGGGTGAGAGAAGATAGGAGGATCCATATTGTACTCTGCTGAAATTGCTGAAGCATGAATCTTAATGGAAGAGTAGGACAGGCCATTGTGGAACAATTCTGCTAAGTATTCTAGGATGTGTGCTAGATTTGCCACTGTGATATCTGTACCCTTTGATGTGCTCCAAATGAGGAATCTCTTCCATTTAGCTGAGTATGTCTTCCTTGTGGAGGGTCTGCGAGCCTCCAGGATAATGTCCTTGACCCCCTGAGATAAGACAGTTTGGTTTTGTTTTAAGCAATTTTCCAGGCAGTTAGCTGCAGTGTTTTCAAGTTTGGATGCAGGGTCTTGAAGTTGTTCTGCGTTAGAAGAAGAGGCCATAGGGGTAGAGGCCATGAGTTCGCCCGAGACATGCTTCTCAGTAGCGGATACCAGTGCTGCCTTGGCCAGTCTGGAGCTATTAGTATCACCTTTGGCTGTTCCTCCCTGATCTTCAGTAGAACTTTGTACATCAATGGGAGAGGTGGAAATGCATACACTGTTAGGGCATTCCAGCTGAAAGAGAGAGAGTCCACCCTCCAGGCCTGTGGGTGGTATATCCTTGAGCAGAATTTCTTCAGTTGGTGGTTGAGTGGGGAGGCGAACAGGTCTATCTCTGGCAACCCCCATTTGTTTGTTATGAGTTTGAAGATGTCTGGATGCAGCATCCATTCGTGAGCATCCATGGTAGTTCTGCTTAAGCTGTCTGCTAGTGTATTCTCTTTTCCTGGTACGAATTTGGCCTGCAGCTGGATGTTGAGATTCAGGCCTAGGTTCCACAGATCCATTGCCATCCGGCATAGAGGGTAGGAATGCGTGCCTCCCTGCTTGTTTATGTACCACATGACCGTGGTGTTGTCTGTCCTTATCAGCAGATGTCCTTGCTGGAGGAATGATTTGAATGCCTCGATTGCATGCTTCACTGCCAGCATCTCCTTTTGGTTTATGTGCAAGTTTAGCTGGTCTTGAGACCATAGGCCTTGGATACATTTGTCCTCCATGTGTGCTCCCCAGCCTAGGTCTGAGGCATCCGTGGTGATGGTCTGCCTTGGCTGTGGTTTGTTGAAAGGCAACCCTCTGTTGGACTGGCAGGCCTGAGCCCACCACAGGAATTCCTTTTTCAGGCATGGAATGATTGGTATCATGGTTTCTAGACTGTGCCTGTGTTGAGGCCATACATTCCTTAGGTACCATTGTAATTTCCTCATATGCAGCCTGGCATGCGGGATCAAGATTATGCAGGATGCCATGTAACCCAGGGCCTGCAGGACTTTCCTTGCAGTAAGCTGAGCTTGTCTTGTCAAAGTCATGAAGTAATGTGGGAGTTGCTTTTGTTTTTCTTCTGTGAGAAAAGCCATCTGAGTTATTGTGTCCAGATCCGCGCCCAAAAAGGTTATCCTTTGGGATGGCACTAGTCTTGACTTCTGGATGTTGACTGTGTATACCAAGGCCTGTAACAGGTGTATGACATAGGCCAAATCCTTTATTAGTTTTGTCTTGTTGTCCGCTTGTATTAGGCAGTCATCCAGGTATGGGTAGATTTGAATTCCCTGAAGCCTGCAATGTGCAATTACTGATGCCAGGCATTTCGTGAATACTCTGGGTGCAGTAGATAAGCCAAAGGGCAATGCTGAGAATTGATAATGCTCTGATCCTGCAAGAAATCTGAGGTGTCTTCTGCAATCTGGTCGGATAGGGACGTGCAGGTATGCCTCCTTGAGATCTAGAGTCACCAGCCAAGACTCCTTGCCCAACATGGGAAGAAGTTGCTGTAGGGTCAGCATTTTGAATTTTGGCACAATGAGATATGTGTTCAGTGCGGACAAGTCGAGAATAGGCCTCCATTGGTTTTCTTTTCTTGGTACAAGGAATAGTCTGGAGTAAAATCCTTGGCCTTGTTCCATAGATGGTACCCTTTTTATCGCTTTTATCTGAAGTAAATTGTTGATTTGTCTTAAAGCCTCTGGCTTCTGGTTTGGTGGAAGGTTTGGCATTCTGCTCCTTTTTGGTAAAGTGTGGAAGTGAAACCTGTATCCTTTGTCTATTGTTTGCAATGTCCATGTGTCCTTTGTAATGCAATGCCAGTTTTTTGAGAATAAAGCCAGCTTTCCGCCCAAGGGTGCTTCCAGTTGTTCCCTGGTAGGCGGAATCAGAGTCAAGTCATTGTGTTTGTCCTGTGGAAGTGGTTGTAGTTGCAGCTGTGGCAGTACTCCTCTGGTTGGCAGGCTGCCACTGACGACCCCTGTAGGCACCCTTTGATTGACCTCTGCCTCTTGGGCGTCTATTCCTGCCCCTCTGTGCTCTGGAGGTGTCTGGAAAGGACCAATTCTTTGAAGGCCAGTTTCTGCTGAACCTCGGAGGTTGAACCTGCAGAAAATCCTTTACTGTTTGCACAGATTTTGCTTTTTCTTCCACTTTCTTTAGAATCTCCTGTGCAGGGGAGCCGAATAAACTTTGTTTCTCCATTGGAGCATCTAGGAGTTTAGCCTTGACATGGTCTGGCAAGGATTGCTCTTTTAGCTAGGCATGCCTTCAAATTACTGTCCCAGTCATAGCTGATCTAAATGAAGCCTCCAGTGCATCATAGCCACATTTTAAGAAATGATTACTGACCTGCTGAGAGTTGTGTACCAAATCCTGAAGGGACTTACGGTCTAAAGGTTCATGAGAAGAAAGCTTTTTATTCAGCTGTTCTAACAAATATTCTTGGTACTGTATTATATGGAATTGACAGTTTAATGCCCTGGCAGAAAGAGTAGCAGATGTATAAACCTTTTTACCCCATCTCTCTAATGCTCTTGACTCTCTTTCAGAGGGTAGGGGTTTTTTGGCAGTAGCAGCTGCAACACCTTTTGGGCCCTGAGAAATAGTTTCTGGGTCTGCAGCATGGGCTTTATACAAGTGAAAGTGAGAATCCGGGACCCTGTAATATCTGTCAGGTTTGGCAGGGGCCGGGGGAAGAGAATCAGGGGCAGAACTGACATCATTATACGCATCATCAACTACAGTTAGCACAGGTGGTATGGCTAAAGGCCTATGCTGGGGCAAATGTAAAAATGTCCTTAATCTTTTTCTAGAATCAGAAAAATCCTGACCCTGCCATTGGAAGTGTTCCCTCATTGAGTGTAAAGTCTCCCCAAAGGAAAATTCTTCAGGAGGGGAGGCAGAAGGGATAGAGTCTTCTGCATCTGAATCCTCATAAGGTGAATAGGCCCCTTCCTGATGGTCTGATAAATCAGATTCATCCGAGGAGTAATCAGAGGAGTGAGGTTCAGAGGGTTCAGTCCTAGGCCTTTTGTCAGGAGGAGGGTGAGAGGCCCTGTCTGGGAGAGGTTGGGAACCCCTAATCAAAGATATAAGGTCCTCAGCAAGACTGAGAATCTGAGAACTTGAGGAAGGCCTCTGAGAAGTAGATTTGGCTGGCAAAGCTTTAGAAATTTTGGCAGCTTTAGCCCTGGAGAAGGCCTTAATAGACATAGAAGCAGGGGGCCTAGCTGCCCCACATGCAGGTGTAGAAATGTCCAATGGAATAGTGTCGGACAAATCTTGTGTGCTAGCTTTGGTAGGGATTTCTGTAGCCGACTCAGCCGGGGCCTCTATGGCCTCGGTTGTCGGAGGTATGATTTCGGTAGAAGTAAGAACCGAGGACTCGGTTTCAGCCGAAACCGAGACACTAGCGGTAGGCCTAACCGTGGTTTCAGCCGAAACCGTGGGCCGCGAGTGTCGGTCCTTTTCCTTGCGTTTTTTGGCCATATGAGTAGTCGGAGTCTCCGATGGCATTTTATATGCAAAAGCGGATCCAAAAAACTCTTCAGCAAACTCCGACCGACGTCTAAGAGTCCGTCGGTTGAAGGAAGCACAGGCTAAACAAGCTGATACGTCGTGGTCTGGGCCTAAGCAAGGAAGGCAGTAAGAATGGAAATCCTTATGAGGTATCTGTTTCCCACAAGTTAAACAATTATTTACTTTGTCTGACATCGGCTGAGGCAAGAAAGAGTCCCCAACGGGGTACTTAGCTTTTTTAGAAGTCTTCGGTAGCTGAAATCTCTGGATCTGACTGACCGGCACTTGCGAACAGCTTCTGCTTCGGGCACCGTGCGGCAAGAAAGACTGAGGAAAATGGCGACGGCTGATGCCTTTATACCCCAGAAGCTCTGATGTCGGGGAAAGTGCGACATCAGCCGAGGCCAGACCCAGACTTTGGAATCCGGCCGACCGAAGGGCTGCCTGAGGCAGGACAACCCATATGTTATGACTGCAGATGCATCCTTGAAGGACATCGTATATTCATACTTTGTGGAAGGATTAACAGACTGCCTTGTTTTACTGTGCTTTGTTCTGGGAGTTTCTTTCTTTTTGCAGACTCCCTGCCACTGCTTTTTAAATATCTGCTTATCAGCATTCTGATGAGACTGTTTATTCTGTTTCTTGCCAAAATTGGATGAAGGCGCAAATATCCCTTGGAGAATTTAGATAGGGGTACTGAAACCTCTGAGAGTTTCCTTGAATCAACGTGATCTCTCCACATCTTTTAATAATCTCTGCAGGACAGGGTACAAAAACTAAACCTATAACCAAAGAAGAATTAAAAATTTCATTTTTGACATCTTCTAGTAGGTTCTGAGAACACAGCCAGACAAATCTCCTCAAAATAGTATCAGTGGCAACAGACCTGGAAGAGTCATAAACACACCTCAAGCAATGAGTACTGACTTGAGAAACAGAAGAAACTAGACTGCACAAAATCATTTTTTTTTTTTTGCCTACAAGAGGAAACTATAGACAAAACATTCCTCATAATTTCACAATTATTAGTTAGTATAAACATTAACATGTGAGTCTGACATTCAAAATTCTGAAAATCAAAAGTTGCAGAAGCACACATATCAGAATGAGGAAGATTAGAATTAACTAAATGTTTGGCAGCAGCTGGATTAACTAAAGCTTTAGCTGTTGGGTCAAGTCTGGGATTGGTGTATAAAAACTGAAAGACTGAGGAAATTTGTACATTCTTTTGGCTTTGTTAATGGCAGCAGGGTAGCTGTCAGGGGAAACTACAGGCTGTAAAAACACATCCTCCAATACTGATAGCACCTAAAGAGAGTTCTGGAAATTCCAGTTTTAGCAATTCATAGTATTTTCTAAGAGGTTGAGAAACCTCAGTGCTCTCCCACTGAAAACACTGGCTTATTTTGGAAATAGTGTATGAGAAGATGAATCCCCTCATAGGGAGATTCATATGCTCCTCAGGAACTCAATCATAAACCTGAATAGAAAAATCTGCATGTGTCCCTTCCCAGATTCCAAATTTTGAACCCTTTTCCTTTTATCAGACACCGCCTTACCAAAAGCATCAATAGCCTGCCCAAGACCCTGAGCCAAGCCCAATACATTATTGCCACCCAGAGAAACTGACAGAGGAGAAGTTAAACATGTGCTTTACTGTCTCTTTTTGAGAGGGAAATTGAAGCAGAGATACCTAGTATTGCAACAGCTTCCCCAGGAATGGGCACAATATCCTGGCTAAGAAGGGCACATTTTCTGCCCCTTCTCCCTTGACAAAAAAGAAGTAGCTCTTCCTGGTCTGCTGATGGTACCCAACAGCTGAAGAAGACATGGATGATCCCTGGTGCACAATGGTTATTTGGACAATATCAGAATAATCCAAGGAAAAAGATGAGTGGTCTTAGGAACCAAATTTGGCCACAACAGAGTTGCCTACCTGTGGCTATAGAAAATTACCAGTCTGCTGGGATGGCAAAGGTTTCTTACTTAGCCTTATATTTTTGTGGCTAAATGAAGGTCCAGGTAGTTTGTTCCATGATCAATCAGAAAATGGTGCTTTTCCCCAGGGAAGCTTAGCAGCAACAGTCAGTAAAACAGGAAAGTAGCAAAAAAAGTCACCCCCCCCCAAAAAAAAAAAAAAAAAAACAGAGTGAAAAATAGTTTACTTTCCTCCGTCCCCAAATGAATAATAATCATAGTAAAAAGTTTTCATATATTAATGGCCTAAAAAATATATTTTGCATTTTACTATCACATATTATAGTAATTATAACTTTAGAGTTTATTTTATTGTTATTTAGAGTGAAGACTGCTTGTTTAGACATATTGAAGAAATTGGTGATCCTATGAGTGTATGTTTTTAAAAAGATGGGGTAATTTGGTAGTATTAATTGCCCTTTAATTTTAATTGAACTAATGTGTGTTTACTATATAATGGTTTGGCGCCTTTTTTACTGTGTTTTCTTGCCTCTGAAGAAGCTACTACACTTTGGTAGCGAAAACGCTGTATTTTACTCACAATAAAAGAGCGTTAAGGTTTTCGGCTCTTTTGGATTATTTGGCAACTCTGCATCTGTGTCTTTACATCCTTGATATAAAAGATGATCTCTTACACAGAATAAGTTAAGAAAGGAATGCATTCTCCAAACAGTTAAGAGAGACTATAGTGTCATTGTTTTGTTGAAGGGGAAGAAGCTATATCTTCCACTTTGAAGCAAATCTCTGAAGAAAGTACCCCTATGTTAGTGGACTTTAAGTCATGTAAACCTTAACAAAGCATGATAGGAACAGCACACATTAAGAAGGGCACAGACAATGTCTAGGGAGAAGAGTATGAACAGGATGCTCCATTAGTTCTTACCCTATTTTGAGATAAAGTATGACATCTTATGGGGATGCACAAGCCAGTGCATTTCTTTGTGCCGGTCCCGGATAAATGGGGAGGGTTGCATCAGGAAGGGCATCCGGTGTAAAACTTTGCCAAATAATTTCATGCAATCACCAGTAAATATTTCCATACCGGATCAGTTGAGGCCTGGGTTAACAACGATTGCCACCAGTACTGTTAGCCAACAGGGTGCTGGCGGAAATTGGGCTACTGTTGGCCAAAGGAGGAGAAGAGGCGGAAGGCATGGCCAAAGGCAGGAAGAGAGGAGAAAGGCTAGGACTGTGGTAGTGAAGGTCAGAACTTTGAAAGTTGGCAGTATGACTGGTACAGGGAGAGAGCTAGCTGATATGATGGACAGAAGGAAGGTGGCTATATTGTGTGTGCAAGAGACCAGATAGAAGGGGAGTAAGGCTAGGTATATCGGAGGTGGATTCAAATTGTTTTATCATGGTGTGGATGGGAGGAGAAATGGAGTAAGAGTTATTCTGAAGGAACAGTATGCGAAGAGTGTTTTGGAGGTGAAAAAAGTGTTGGATAGAGTGATGTTTATGAAGCTAGAAATTGATGGTGAATATGCTCCACAAGTTGGGTGTACAATGGATGAGAAAGAAAAATTTTGGAGTGAATTGGATGAAGTGGTGATGACTGTACCTAAGGGTGAGAGAGATTTCAATGGGCATATTGGTGAAGGGAACAGAGGGGATGAGGAAGTGATGGGTAGGTATGGTGTTAAACAAAGGAATGCAGAAGATCAGATGGTAGTGGATTTTGCTAAAAGGATGGACATGGCTGTGGTGAACACGTATTTTAACAAGAGGGAGGAGCATAGGGTGACATACAAGAGTGGAGGAAGATGCACACAGGTGGATTACATCTTATGTAGGAGGGCTGGTTTGAAGGAGATTGAAGACTGTAAAGTGGTGACAGGAGAAAGTGTAGTTAGGCAGCATAGGATGGTGGTTAGTAGGATGACGTTGGTGATCAAGAAGAGGAGGAGGAGTGTGAGGGCAGCACCAAGGATCAAATGGTGGAAATTGAAAAAGGGTAATTGTGAGATGGAGTTCAGGGATGAGTTAAGACAGGCACTAGATGGCAGTGAAGAGTTACCAAATAGCTGGATAACTACAGCAGAGCTAGTAAGGGAGACGACTAGAAAGGTGCTTGGTATCACATCGGGACAGAGGAAGGGCGACAAGGAGACATGGTGGTGGAATGAGGAAGTACATAAGAGTATACAGGCAAAGAGGTTGGCAAAGAAGAAGTGGGATTGTCAGAGAGATGAAGAAAGTAGACAGGAGTATAAGGAGATGAGGTGCATGGCAAAGAGAGAGGTGGCGAAGGCTAAGGATAAGGCATATGAAGAGTTCTTTGAAAGGTTGGACACTAAGGAGGGAGAAAAGGACCGGTACCGATTGGATAGACAGAGGGACAGAGCTAGGAAAGATGTGCAGCAGGTAAAGGTGATAAAGGATAATGAGGGAAACATACACACAAGCAAGGAGAGTGTGTTGAGGAGATGGAAAGAGTACTTTGAGGGGTTGATGAATGAAGAGAATGAGAAGGAGAGAAGGTTGGATGATGTAGGGATAGTGAATCATGAAGTACAATGGATTAGCAAGGAGGAAGTAAGGATAGCTATGAAGAGAATGAAGAATGGAAAAGGCTGCTGGCCCAGATGACATACCTGTGGAAGCATGGAGGTGTTTAGGTGAAATGACAGTGGAGTTTTTAACCAGATTGTTTAATGAAATCTTAGAAAGTGAGAGGATGTCTGAGGAATGGAGAAAAAGTGTTTTGGTACCGATTTCTAAGAATAAGGGTGATGTGCAGAGCTGTAGTAACTACAGAGGGATTAAATTGATCAGTCACAGCATGAAGTTATGGGAAAGATTAGTGGAAGCTAGGTTAAGAAGGGACGTGATGATTAGTGAACAGCAGTATGGTTTCATGCCGGGAAAGAGCACTACAGATGCGATGTTAGCTCTGAGAGTATTGATGGAGAAGTACAGAGAATGTCAGAAGGAGTTGCATTGTGTTTTTGTAGACTTAGAGAAAGCATATGACAGAGTGCCCAGAGAGTTGTGGTATTGTATGAGGAAGTCAGGAGTGTCAGAGAAGTATGTAAGAGTGATACAGGATATGTACGAGGGTAGTGTGACAGCGGTGAGGTCTGCGGTGGGAGTGACGGATGCGTTTAAGGTGGAGGTGGGGTTACATCAAGGATCAGCTCTGAGTCCTTTCTTATTTGCAATGGTGATGGACAGGTTGACAGATGAGATCAGACAGGAGTCCCCATGGACTATGATGTTTGCAGATGACATTGTGATCTGTAGTGAGAGTAGGGAAAAGGTGGAGGACACCCTGGAGAGATGGAGATATGCTCTAGAGAGTAGAGGAGTGAAGGTCAGCAGGACTAAGACAGAATATATGTGTGTGAATGAGAGGGAGGATAGAGGAATGGTGAGGATGCAAGGAATAGAGGTGGCGAAGGTGGATGAGTTTAAATACTTGGGGTCAATAGTTCAGAGTAATGGTGAGTGTGGAAGAGAGGTGAAGAAGAGAGTACAGGTATGATGGAGTGGGGGGAGAAGAGTGTCAGGAGTGATTTGTGACAGATGAGTACCTGTAAGAGTGAAAGGGAAGGTCTACAAGAGGGTAGTGAGACCAGCTATGTTATATGGGTTGGAGACAGTGCATTGACAAAAAGGCAGGAGTTTGAGCTGGATGTGGCAGAGTTAAAGATGTTAAGATTTGCACTGAGTGTGACGAGGGTGGTCTAGATTTGGAATAAGTATATCAGAGGGTCAGCCCAGGTTGGAAGGTTTGGAGACAAAGCCAGAGAGGCAAGATTACGTTGGTTTGGACATGTTCTGAGGAGGGATGCTGAGTATATTGGGAAAAAGATGCTAAGGATGAAGCTACCAGGTAACAGGAAAAGAGAAAGGCCTAAGAAAAAGTTTATGGATGTGGTGAGAGAGGACATACAGGTGGTTGGTGTGACAGAGCAAGATGCAGAGGACAGGAAGAAATGGAAACAGGTGATCTGCTGTGGCGACCCCTTAACAGGAACAGCTGAAAGAAGATGATGATGATGATCTTATACAGAGTAAGTCAGGAAAGGGAAGGGATTCCACATCAACTACTTGTGTCAAAACCTTACAGTATACTAGTACTGAAACTAGCCCATAATCATGTGTTGGAACATCACATATGGACAGACAAAACTAAGGTGAAAGTATTTTACTGGCTAGATATATTGACAGAGATACAAAAAAAATTCTATGCTTCTTGTTGAGAATGCCAGAAAACTGCATCTCACTCCAGATATACAAGTCCTTTGATACTAATGCCTACACAATCATACAGTTTGATCTAGAGTTGAACCACAGTCAAAGGGGGCCCTAGGCAGGGTAATGGACTGGGGCCCCTACACACATAACCACTCCCCCACAGCTCCCCAGCCCTCACCCCTGCAGTACCCCCCAATAGGGAATGGATGGTGTGGGAGTAGAACCCACAGTCTCCTGCATCAAAAGCAAGTATACTGACTGTTGTGCTACTAACAGTGCTTTAAAATTCTATAAACTGTGATGACCATTTGCAAAATAAAACTATTGCACATTGAAAGCAGACTTAGCATGGGCAGCAGTAAACTTCTTTTACCTTGAACTAACTCACAATTCCTTGAAAATGCACTGAAGCTCACAATTCTATGAAAATGCACAAACTCACAATAGCTTCAAAAAAGCACTGAAGCTCAGTTCTTTGAAGATGTATTGAAACTCATATTTTTTGAATAGTCTGGATGTTGGTATACAGGCTCTTGTCTCCTGTAACCAAAGTACAGGGTTTGAGCCTGAGAAAATTAACTATCCTGCCATCTGTAACTAGGACTTTACACAAACACACACACACACACACACACACACACACACACACACACACACACACACACACACACACACACACACACCTTCCTTAATAATGGAACATTCATTCATTTTGACTGCAGGCAGAAGAAGCAGGTATAAATTCCAAGTCCAGGCATGTCTTTTGTTTAAATTTTGCATGTGGATGTGGAAAAGAAGAAGCAAGCAAGAGCAGGTGCATGCCCTGATGCCATACCTCTCAACCTCTTAAGAGTATTAAATTTGGACAAAGGCATGAAAAAATGGTACAAATAGGGACACTTTTTTAATATTGCTCTTACAAACTTAGAAAGTTGATAGAATAACAGGTTTTGCATTAGCTTGAATTTTCTGAAGGGTAGGAAGTCTAAAACTCAAATGTCTTGTCATTATTTTCTAACTTTAATCTTTACTTATTTACCACTGATTTGCCAGAAAGCCACAAGTTTAAGAAAAACGGACCAAAAATGTAAGGCAAAAATCTGGACATTCTGTGAAAATCTGTACAGTTGAGAGGTATGCCTGATGCACAGAGGGACACACAGATGCAGAGGGCATTCTTAAAGAAGAACGAATGTCCTTCAAGAAGACTTGTAATTTTTTAAAAACTTTAATTTAAAAGGAAATATTGTGGCAGCACCCCCCCTCCCCGGCCAGTGGGCTCTTCTCAGCCAGAGGGGGCCCATCCCAGCCAGAGGATACTTGGCAACTGCCTAGGTCACCTACTGTTGGATCTGGCTATGGTTTGACTATATTGTTTTGGAAATTCTGGGGCCAATAGTAAAATCTAGCAATGGGTATCAGTACATATTAGTCATAACAGACCATGCTACCAAAGTATACAGAAGCAGTGCCAGTATGCAAAGCTAATGCTAAGGCTACTGACAAAGAAATAGTACTGTATTCTCCAGAGTGGGTATCCCTAAAGAGATGCTTAATGAACAGTGCACTCCCTTTATGTCACAGGTGCTTTATTAGTTGTGTCAGTGAATTAAAATCAAACAGCTGAAAACATCAGCCTACCATCTGCAGACTGATGGATTAGTAGCAAGGTTTAATAAAACATTGAAACTAATATTTCAAAAAAGTTACTTATGCAGGTGGTAGAATCTGGGACAGTTTTTAGCTTACTGTTTGCAATCAGAGAGGTGTCACAAGTTTTTTTGGGTTTATCTCATTTGAACGTTTGTATAGCAGGCATCCAAAGGACTGCTTGACATTGCTAAGGAAGTTTTGGAAGAAGAAAAGACACCATTTAAAAGAGTGAAATAATACTATGTCAGTTTGCAGCACAGATCACAGCTGGTAAGGGAGCACATGCAGAGAGTGCAGAAAGTGCAATGATGAATTTATAACAAGTATGTCACACTTAAAGACCCTAATCCATGAGAACAGGTACTAAAGCCATCCAAAGAAGCAACATTCTGCCCAAATGGAAGAAACCACTTGAGGAGCTGAAAAGAATAAATGCAGTAAACTATTAACTTAGACAACCAAGAAACAGAAGAGGAAATCTATCACATTAACGTACTGAAGCCATGAAAACAGCAGAGAATTTTTCACAGAGCTTGTGAGATGAAGTTCCTGCAGCAAAGACATCAAATTATTTACCTGTGTACAACCAAAATAATCCTTCTCAAAAGTACAAATGTAGGAAGTAGGGAAATTATTTTTTCAGAAATAATGCAGTGTTTTCAGAAATGCCTGATGGGAACTAAAAAGATGGAACATAGCACAGAGACAATACACTGAGTCAAGGTTAGACCAAAACCTAAAAGAGTACCAGAGTCTCAAATATAGTTTTATTTATTTACTTGTTTTATTTGTTGACATTTGTTTACCAGGAAAGTCTGACTGAGCAGTGCCCTTCTTCAGTGGAGGCCTAGGAGAAAAGCTCAGTTAAACTGACATCATGGACATCATTTGCATTGTTTTAGCATTTACAATTATAAGTTAACAGTTACATGTGTTGTATATAAATATTATTTTTAATACTAGGAGGGCTATGCAGTGCAATATTAGCAGTATGCAAAGATTCTCAGGTTTTACTTAGAATATTGTTGCTGTAAAGACTTGTTCAAAATCTAGGACATACGAAGAGAAGATAAAGTGTTGATAAACGTGAAAGATAAAGTGTTACAGCAGCCCAAAGAAAGGAATGAGAGGAGAAGACACAAGGAAGATCCAGAGATGAGATGATACAGGAGAGTACAGTTGTGATAACAATACATTAAGTTTTGTGCAGCAGAGAGTTATGGCGCAAATTCTTATAACTATATTAGAACCACTTTAACCAGGGGTGGTAGAGGTGCAGAGCTATTTATCTATAAGGTGTTGCTTCAGTTGGCATTTGAGGTCTTTCAAGTTGCAGATGTTCTTAAGCGGAGTGGGATGGTACTCCAGCTATTAACAATGCAGTGTGAATACAAGGAGTATCCAGCATTGTTGTTAGGTTTAGAATTGTTGTTAGGTTTAGTATTGTTGTTAGGTTTAGTTATGGAGAGTATTGAATTGTCAGTGGGACATAGCAGTCTCTTAGTAGTGTAAGGATGAATGATGGAGTGAAGTGATGGGAATTCTTCAGGACTGTCAAGTAGCTAGAAGTTTGCAAATAACTATGAGTACAATACAGAATCATTTAGTTTGCGTCAGTTTGTTTGTTTTAGAGAAAGGCGACAATGTGATCTATACTGCTGGTTGGTTGCGACTTTGGCTACTTTATTGTAACATTGTTCTAGTCTGGCTGATAGAGAGGAGTTGAGATTGGTTAGAACAGAAGATGCCTATATGGGTGAGGAGATGAAAAGACATGGCTGTGTTTTATCTAGCAGAGTTAGTCAGATAGCGTTTTACTCTTTAGAGGCAACCTAGCTTTTGGTGTGTCTTCTTTAGGGCTTGATGAATGTGGATATTAAATTTCAGGTGGTTGTCTATAATCACACCTAGTAGTTTGATGTGGGATACCAGTTCAATATTTGTCTTGTTGGATGACATTATATTAAAACATTTTTTTTTTGAAAGGAGCGAGAGAAAGTTGACAGGGAACAGTAGTAGTTTATTTGCTGTTGAATTCAGGAGGGGCTGTGAATTCTCGAGGAGGAAAATGGTTTCTGGGTGAGTGTTTGAAGCATGGATAGTGTCCTAGTCGCACATATTTCAATTGAGTCATCACCGTATTGTACTGTTGTGACCTCTAGCTGCTGTGTCTAGGTCATTGATAAATAAATTAAACAGTGCTGGTCTTAGCATTGAGTCTTGTGGGAGTCTGACAGACATAGGAAGAAAAGAGGAGAAATCATCTTGCCATTTCACTGCTTAGGACTTATTAGTGAGGGAACTAAGAAACCAGTTAAGTGAGGAGGGTGATAACCCATAAGAATAGAGTTTAGTTAGGAGAACTGGGTGACTGACTGTGTTGAATGCCTTGGATAGATCCAGAAATAGGGATGAGATTAGGATACATGAGTTTCTATTGTGATTTATTACATCTGTGAATCTTAGAAGGCCAGTGGCTGTACTCAGATTGGGTCTGAAATCATGCTGTCAGAAAGAGATGAGGTTATGAGAAGTAATATATTTAGCAAATTGAGAATGAATACATCTTAACAACATTTTGGATAAGGGCGACAGAATGGCAGTAACAAAGGAATAAGTTCAAAATGCTCAAGCTAGGTAAAGAAGAGTCACAGAGTAATTGCAGCAATTCAGCAGTGCTAGCTCCCAAACCCAATGGAAGTAGTACTTGATTCTGTAATGACATTAGAAAACTACATAGCATTTCAAAGTTTGTTAGCTATCCCTCACCTAGAACTGATGAGTTAAAAGAGAACCTAGGATAAACCAAATACTTGACAACACTGGACTAGACAAAGAGATAGTGATAGATACCCACTACCTCCTCTGCCAAAGAAAAAACAACCCTTGTAATCTTTGGTGGTCTATTTCAGTACACAGTGTTACCATCTGGCCTATTCAGAGGCAAAGTACTGAAGCCGAACTCATAACACAGTCATTCATTCAAAGCATTGTGGGTCTCAATTACCAAACCCGAGGGAGTGATAGACTTTATAAGAAAGGGAGCCTTGACTATGAATGCTAAGAAAAGTAAATTCAGCACAAGCATTTAGGATACCTTACAGGAACAAGGTGGTGAGATCATGGTTTATACTCTCCACTAAGAGACATGTGAAGACATTACTTGTACTATCTGGATACTATAAAAAGTATATGCCTGTTTTTTGTGACTGTTTCCTGTTTGCTGAAAGATCTCGCAAGAGAAAACTCTTGTCGAGCTGCAACGGTCTCTTGAAAAAGATAGAAAAATTAATGAACTAAAAAGGATCCTATATGCTAATGCTGTTTTACTGACATTTGGTTTTACTAGAAAGTGTACTTATACAGATGCAGGAGAAGTAGGCTTGATTGTAAAGCTATTGCAAGTCATTCTCAGTGAAGAACACCCTGTGGGCTATATCACCAGGAAACAGAGCAAGGTTGAAAGCAGGTGTTCTGTCACAAAAAGAGAGTAACTAGTTATAAAATGGGCCTTCTTTGCCTTATTGCACTATTTGTTAGGTAGGCACTTTAGTTTTGTAGCAGATCATGCCCCTTTGCAATGCTTAAGCAGACAAACAGAATGTACTTCAAAGCTGTGATGTTGGGCACAATCCCTCCTACCCTTCTTATATACTGTGACCTTCAGGCCCAGCCTAGCCAATGAAATTTTGATGCACTGTTGGAGGCCTACAGCCTATAACAATGAGTCCATACCCTTGTTATTTGCTGGGAGGTGGTAGTTATAACATGTTGGTCGTAGACAAAATGTTAATGTGCCCGTAACTGTGCATTGTAGTGTATGGAACAGTGTCACAAACAGATAGCTAGGCAAAACTCTGTATTAGCTAGATATCAGTCATGTGATAATAGGGTCATTGAAATTAAGATCATAGAAGTGTGCAGTGTGAAAACCCAGTAAGGGCTAACCTGTGGCATGTACCTTGTGGAAGCATTTCTTTATAGAGCTGGAAATTAGGCCTGAAGGAAGCCTTCAGGTCTGAACTTTCTTCTCTTCAAAAGCCTGCTTGTACCTGGAAGGGCTTTGTGGAGGCTCCTATTAAAATGTTGACTCTCCAAATGCCTAGTGCAAGAGAAGACCAAATCTCAAACACCGCTCTTCTCTTTTAAAATTCTTTTTGTAAGGGCAAGCACTCCTGCAATCCCTGAACTTATATATACTAATTCAGGGATTGCCATACATCAGAGAAAAAGAATATCCCGAGAAATAGCCATCTCTAACTTAGCATATGCAAGTTTTTATTTTTTATTTTTTGGCCATTCAGTCTCTGCATTACAGCACTCACTAAAGCAGGTCCTGACGCTTCAAATGGTTACCCTGTGGGACTGAACAAAGTTGGTGAAAAGTAAGGAAAGGTATAGTGTTTGATTTGTTTTCAAACTGAAACTAAGAAAGCTCTTATTTTGTTTTGCTGTACTATGTGGACAACTGAATAAACCTGTGTTTTAATAAGTCCTAGCGCTAATGTCTCCTTGGATTTTATATACACTTCCTATCATTTCCAACATCAAATTTGACTGAAATTATATTCCTTTGACTATTATTATACCACATAATAACACATGGCCTTAAACTGATGTTTCATTTCCACTCTCCAACATACTCGTCATCAGTTCTCAGGCAATATACTGCCAAATTTTTAACACAGACAACTTGTGAAATTGATTACTAAGCCTTCTTTGCCATGCCAGCGTCAATACACCAATTTTTTTTTTTTTATGTCCATGTTCACTAACGCATTATTCATGTAGTACCTTCATAACCAGTACAGAGTTAATACACTGTTTGCAGTCAAACATCAATGATTATCTTTCCTTCTTTCTTATACATGAAATTAACACGACATTAAAAATCCATGATAAAAATTACTTAGATTAAGAAATCATATCATTTTCATAGTTTTTCAAAATATCACAAAACATGACTTCTGTCAGCCTAGCTCCTGCTCCTGCTCATTCTACTAGGGTAATCAAGTATAGTTATTTAGTAATCCTTCACTCTCACATCACACTGTATAAGACATTAATAAAATTTAGATGATGGACAAAACATACTATACCCATTGGAGAATGACTGTTTTCCAACAGAGTGTTAATGTGCAGATATCACACTGTAAAAATAAAACAAGCCTTGCATCTTCATAGCAGCATATTAAGCTGCGGCAAAGCATGGACTGAAAATAAAAAGCAAACGTCTGCCATCTTGTTTATGCTTGCTAAATGTGGCTTAGTAGTTTGGTGAGTATGAAATAAAAAGTAAAGAAAAAAGGAAATAACCTTAACCAGCAACATTAACTACAACAGTAGTCACAAGAACTCGCCATTTTACTTTCCGTGTTTAGTAAGCATGGAAAATACAAAGAAAAACAATTACGTGTGTGTGTGTGTGTGTGTGTGCGTGCGTGCGTGCGTGTGTGTGTGTGTGTGTGTGTGTGTGTGTGTGTGTGTGTGTGTGTGTGTGTGTGCATCTGCGCGTGTGATGGCATGATTCAGGATATACCCGTAAACACACACACACACACACACACACACACACACACACACACACACACACACACACACACAAAAAAAAAAACAGATTACAGTCTGTCCAGATGGCAGATGAAAGGAACACACATACACACATGCATGCACAAACACCCATACCCACCCACCACACATAAAACATATTATTCTGTCCAGATTGATGAAATGATATAAATTAACATTTTCACCAAAATAGTGCAATGGATAGGAGTTTGTCTGACAATGTGTGAGTAAGTAATGCGGTATTCTTCCTTTACAACATTTAAGAATTGACATTTACTGTTTAAGACTTATGCATCCACAATATGCATAGGTATATGCCTGATAAATGAGAAATAATTAGTCAACTGTTAAATCAAACTAGAAACAGGCAAAACTAAACTGTAAGAGGGGTAAGCAGACATTGCCTCAACTTTCCTTTCTTTTCTCTCCAGCTATGTCAGTACCTAGGATGCTAATTGAACCTGGGACATCTGAGTTATAGTCAGAGCTCTAGTCCAGTACGTCATGGAGATGACAATGTTGGCAGTAATACTGGTGAGTGGTGGAGGAAATGCATAGTCATATTATTGCTTATAGCTGAGCATAACGTTTTAAGGGACATTTCTAATGCTGAATGGCTAAAATGTTGATCAACATTACAAGAAGCAGAAAACATCAAAAACAGGAATTTGATGTAATCGTGATACAGTGGGATCTAGCAATTTGCCCATCTCACGGGTGGTATATTTAATTAGTAAGGGGTGAAGGGGGGCTTGGCCCCCCCACACAATGCATGCTGAATTATTCTGCAATTGGAGGTTCATATTTTTGTTTTCATTGTTAATGCCATTCAGCTTTT
The DNA here is from genome assembly GCF_019279795.1 of Protopterus annectens. Taxonomy (NCBI): domain Eukaryota; kingdom Metazoa; phylum Chordata; order Ceratodontiformes; family Protopteridae; genus Protopterus; species Protopterus annectens. The sequence goes on from NC_056735.1 coordinate 1,780,767,871, forward strand.
CTGTCATTCACATAATGTATTCCATTTATAAAACCATCCGTGACAGCAGATGCTAGTTCAACTCCAACAGAGCTGGCTGCTGATAACTTATTTGCACAGTTGTAGATAGCCATATGCATTAACTTACTTACTTATTTGCTACAAAATGCTTCAAGCCCTACTGGCCAATATCCTACGTTTAGTTTAGAACTAATGAGCAGTAAAAATTACAAAAAAATAATTGCTTGGACAGCAGCTGTTTTCCTCTTAAAATGATACCTAATTTTATGTATGCTGTTAAACAAATCCCAAAGCATAACATACACAAATAGTTCACAGTTGGTATAAAAGGTCACAACATGGGAGAAGCTAAGCAGAGCTGATGTTTTTATAACATTACCAGTGTTCCTCCCTGAACAATGTCAGAAACTCAGGGATCCGCATTCTCAGTTTCCAGGATACAGGAAGGCAGCAGCTCAAAGAAGAGACAACATGAATCAGGAAAAATGTAACTGGATGTACATTCCTAAAAACAGCAAAAGTAGGAGCACAAACACTCAGATGCCTTCCTGCTGGAAAATAGGATAACTGCCGAGTTTTTTCCCCTTTTCAGTTTACTGATAGTTGGCTTCCTCCATAGCTTATGCAGCATTGGGCTGAAGGCACCAGTTTCCTGTATAACATGCAACACTTGGTTCAGGACATCACTTTTGCAGAACTGCTTTTTTGAAGAACATTCTTTGCATTTTATATAAAAAATTTGATAAAAGGTAGGACCCTCACTGATGAGAGATACTCTCACAGTTTTGAAAAGTGCATGGAACTGACAAAGATCCTTAAAAGTAAAGAGAATGGCACAGAAAAAAGAGAAAGCACAGCAAACTGAAACCTAAAGAGCATGGAACATTATGAGAGGAAGTTAAGTACAGGCAGACTCAGTACTACAGGGAAGAAAGTCATCACACTATTTAGACAAACAACAACATGCTGCAAATAAGGAAAGTAAAGCGGTGACATAAGTGCCATGTCGAATGAATGAAAACAGATGTCAGTTTTGCTCTTGCAGCATAATAAGGCAGATGTCTATGTAAATACCATAGGTTTTTGCAGCCAGTAAGATAAACATTTAAGCGGTACAGAAAAAATGTAAAACGGGGACGTAAATGTGAATGAGAACTTAAGGACTATAAAAGTGACAAATGATACAGTCAGAATGTTGCCCGATTGTCACTTAACTTAGAAAGACAAATGGTTTGCTGCTCATCTCCCATGATATTGCAGTTGCTGCTGCACTGCTCCGCTGCTACTGGACTGACCTGGCTACATTCTCATATGCTATTCTATACTGCGAAGCACTGGCCACTGTTATACTGCTCTGTTTCTACTCAGGTGGTCTGGTTTGTTGCAATTCTGTAATGTCTTCATATTGCTTTGAAGAAGGATTCTGTAGCAGTCTCCAAAGGTGATTTTCTCAAAAGAGAAGTGGAAATTATTGTTACAGAATCCTTATTTGCAAGAATGTCAGAACAAAAGAACTCAATGTCAGGAAATAGTGGTTAATATATTATTAGGATTTAATGTGTGCCTCAGCCCCTGACGCACTGGGGTCTAAAATGGATTTAGGTACTACATTAACATCAACAAGACAAGCTTAAGGAAGTTGGTTGGATAAATAATCTCTAAATGACTAAAGCAACATGGAAAGAGGGCTGCATAGTCCTGTTTTTTTCCTGTATATACAGGTTAGTACAATCACTCCATACTCTGTATCAAATACTGCACTTGGAAATCTCCATTCACTGTCAGTATATTTCTCCCTAACTTTACAACCTAAAGACACCCGTAAACAAAGCATTGCTCCCACCTTGGCTAAAGTGATCAAACTATATATATATATATATATATATATATATATATATATATATACTATCCCTCTTTACTATCTTTATTTTTGTAAGAATTTATCTTACTTTTTATTGTAATAACCATTTTTCCACCATGTGTCTCTTGGGTGAGGTAGTGAGATCCTGTGCATTAACTAATATACATACAAATATAACCAGAGGATTAAATAATCAAACTGGTCACCATCAGAAATGAATAGGTTTAGAGCTTGGCAGCTTGGTAGGTACTGAGCCATAACCCTAGTCTGTAACACCTCTAGACTGTTAGTTAATGCTAATACTTGCCAAATGGTCACTTACAGGGGGTTTGGCTGACAAAGTTGAATGTGCTTTAATAGAAGAAGACAGAGTTTTCCCCTGAGAGAGACAACAAAAGGTAATATCCTTAAGAGATCCAAGCAGAAAAGTCTGTTCAGGGACATGTTATCCCAGCACCCTGAGGTGAAAAGAAATGAACAACTGCTCATATTTCCTAATGGGTTTGATTTTATCCAGGTAACATCTGAGTTGTCTGTGTACATCTCAATTGTGCAGAATCTTCACACTGGAATTTTGAGGTGATGGGAAAAACGTGGGTAAATGAATAGACTGATTAAGGGCCAAGTCATTAACCGCCTTGGGCATGAAGGAAGTGTTGATACAAAGGGATACCCTATCCTTGTGAAAAATCAGAAAAAGGTTGAGAAGCCATTAAAGCTTACAGTTCTGAAACTTGCTTAGCAGAAGTAATGGCTATGAGCAAAACAGTTTTCCAAGTACAACATTTTAGGGAAGAAGAAGTAGGTTCAAAGAGTGCTTGAGTCAGTTTTTCCAAAAAAATTTTAGGTCCCAATGAGGTGGACAGGTTTCATTGGAGGCCTAATGTGAAGGACACCTATTAAGAAAAATCTGACCTCTGATCTAGAAACTAAGGGAGGGGACAAAGGCAGACATGCAGAAATGGCTGACAGATTGGACTTTAACAGAGGAATAGGCCAATCCATCTTTGAGCAATTCACAGAAGTAAGAAAGGACTACAGGAATATCCACAGAAAATGGATCTAGCCTCTTATTAAGACACCAGATGGAGAACCTTGTCCATTTGTATAAGTAGGATCTCCGTGTAGTAGGTTTCCTGGCCCCCTGCAGGACAGAAAGCATGTCCTCAGAAAAAAAGGTATCTGAAAGGGATTAGAAGCCTATCACTCACAAGGTCAGGTTCAATGTTGATAAGTGTGGATGAATGAGAGATCCCTCGTCTTGTGTGAGCAGATCCACCCTGTGAGGTAACTTGTGATGATTTCTCTTGGCTAATTACAGAGGAAGAGTGAAACAATGCTGTCTTGGCCAAAAGGGGGTCACCAACAAGAGTTTTGGTTTATCTTTCTGAATCTCCATGAGGACCTTCTGAATCAGAGGGAGGGGGGATGCGTAAAGAAACTTCCTCTTCCATGAAAATGATAGGGCATCCACCTTCCAGACCACAGGGTGAGGGACTCTATCACAGATCTTTGGAAGTTGTCTGTTCATAGGGGAGGCAAAGCGGTCTATTTGAGGCATACCTCACTGGTGGAGAATGCCCATAAACACATCCGTGTGGATCATCCATTTGTGGACCTGTGTCATGGATCTGCTGAGAGTGTCTGAACCTTTTGAGCTGATGGAATATAAACAGCTGTCAAAGTTACCTTTGCTTGCAGAACAGTCTCCCAGGCTTTGATTGCTAACCTGCAAAGTAGATCAGATTTTGTTCCCCCTTGCTTGTTCACACACCAGAGAATGGGGGTATTGTGTGTGAACAGGCTTCAAAGGACCTGGAAGAAGAGATGATCTGGAGGCTTAAAGGGCCAGGATCAGAGCCCTCATCTCTTTGATGTTGATGTGTTGCCTCCTTATGGAGGGAGACCAAAGGCCTTGTTCTTTTAGGTTTCCCAGGTTGCCCCTCACCCCAGATCTGATGCATCTGTGAAAAGTTCTTGAATTGGAGGCAGGGGCTGCAGGGTGAGTTCTGGATTCTAGGATATTTGTTGAATCCACTAAATCAATTCTTTCTTCAGGCATGGGAGAAGTGAAAGACCAAATTCTACAGGGTGAGCATGCTGTGACCAGAGAGTTTTCAAATAATACTGTAATTTCCACATGTAAAGCCTGGCTAAGGATACCACTGTTATAACCGAAGCCATGAACCCAAGCATCCTGTTGAATTCCCAGGCAATCAGACAGGGCAGTGGAAGCAATTGTAAGAAGTTTGCAAAGAATGCATCTTTTGTGGGGGTAGAAAGGCCATCATAAGGTCTGTTCTTACTCTGCAACCTAGGAAAACCTGGTCCTGAGTGGGAGTCAGGGAACACTTGCTTTAGTTGAGGGTGAACCCTAGGCTGAGGAGAATGGAGATGGTGGTTTGAAGGTTCTGTTGCAAGGTGTCTGGGTGTTCTGCTTAAATTAGCAGGTCATCCAGGTAAGGGTAATGCAAAAGGCAATGACAAAAGCCAAGCGCTTTGTGAGTATCCTTGGAGCCGTAGAGAGTCCAAAAAGGGCAAAGCACAGAAATGAAAATGAGAGAAAGCAACAGAAAAATGTAAGACTTTCTTGTAAAGAGAGTGAAGACCAAGTAAGCTTAAGGCAGCTGTAGTAGGAACAGAGTCTTCAGGGTTAGCATCCTGAAAAAGGGTACATAAAGGAAAAGACTGAGTTGGGACAAGTCTAAAATTGGTCTCCAACAGCCATCTTTCCTGGGAACTGGAAACATTCTGGAATAGTACCCTTTTAATCTTTCTGAAGCAGGAACCTCCTGAATGGTTTCTTGTGATTTCAAGTCTTGAATGACTTGAGGGAAAAGGTGGATCTGATCCTTTGGTGGTTGTGGGGTTCCCATGAAAGGTGGAAAGGTTATCCAAGTCATGTAATAACCCTTTTAAACAACAGACAGGACCCAGTTGTCTGTGGTAATGCTTGTCCAATTTGAGAGGAATTGAGAAAGGTGCTGGAAAAGGGGAATATCTGAGAGTGTTGCCAGGTAATCACAGACTACCTGGCTTGTCTGGAAAGGGAGTCTTCTGAGCAGAGGAAGACTGGGACCTAGGAAGGCATCTACCTGCATGTACTCTTCTTCTGTTGTTGGGAAGAAGTACAAGTTTTTCTTCTTGCAAAATTTTCTCTAGAGGGGTAGTTCCTATGAAATTTAGGAATAGGAGGGACAAATATATATTTAAGCTCCTGAAGTTCATTCCCTTTCTCTTGAAGAGTTTAGAAAAGGGCTGTACCATTAGAACCAGACAAGGTAGCATTGTCCAAAGGAGCATCCATGACTTTTGCTTTGAAGTCCTCAGGCAAAGGCTGTAATTTCAGCCAGGAAAATCTCCTGAGGACAGAACCAGATGAAGCTGATCTTACAGACACCACTGCTGCACGATAGCTGCACTTAATGGAATGTCTAGTAAGCTAGGAAGAAATCCCCAAAAAGGGAAGAGAGTTGGGTTTTTGCTGCAGAGTCTGGGAGATCAACAATTTGGAAACTTGTGAAAGGAGAGCCAAAACATACTTGGACATGTGTGTCTAAAGTTCAAGGTGGAAGAGGTGCATACCTTTTTCCCAATTCTCTTCATAATCTTTCTGTCTTTATCAGAGGGAAGAAGATTGGTGGAGGGCAGTAATTTAGAAGTTTTATCGGCAGACAAGGAGATCACAGCTGGGTCTGCAAGAGGCATTTATACAAGTAGCTGCTATCCTCAGAAACCTTACAGAACCAGTATGGCCTCTTGGGTGCAGGGGTTTGAGAATCAGAGTGTGTAGATGCAGCCAGGAAGGCATCTTGAAAGGCTGGCAAGGCAGGTGGGATGGCTAAAGGAGCAGGAGAATCAATTTGCAAGAGGTCAAAATAGCTCTTCTGTACCTCTGACACTTGAGAGAGTTTTCCCATTTGAAAAACTCTCTCATTTTGGAGATAGTTTCTGCAAAGGAAATATCCTCTGCTGAAGAATCCCTACCACTGGAATCCACATCAGGAGAAGCATATTCCACGAGAGAGTCTATTTGAGTGAAATATACCAGGGATTCATCTGAAGAGGATCTCTCTTCCTCAGATGACTGTAACTCAGCAGATAGAGGGGGGAGGTAGGGGTTGCAGGTGTAGGAAGTGGCAAGGAAGAAGGCCTAAGTGTCAGGACAGCATTCGAAATGCCTTGAGAGATGACTTGCCAGTCAGGGGAAGACTTCTGACTAGAGGAAACATGTTTTTGTTTTCTCTTTAAAGACAGTCCCACTCTAGACTAGGAAGGAAGGGCTGACATAGGCCTGGGCTCTGGACTGGATGTCGGCACAACCTCTATGGAAGGGGCAAGAGAGGTACTGCATGGAACTTTGGAAGGAGTGGGCCGTGGTTCCCCCATACCGTCTGAACTGGATGTCTGCAAGACTTCTGTTGAAGTGCTATGGGAACCCTCCCTAGTGGCTTCTAGACCTGCAGAAGGAGGAGTACCCATGACCATACAAGCCTCCGGGCCTTCACTGGCCTCAAGAGAGTTGTCCGGGACCAGAGGTGTAGCCGAAGATTCAGGCCTTACCTTCGTAACCTTTTTCTTTGGAGGCTCACCCAACAGACCAGCAGCACCTTCCATAACTAATGATAACATCTTAAGTCTCTGGTTTTGTAAGTAAATGTTAAGGCTAGACAGAAGACTGCAGAGAGTTTTAGGGACGAATGCCTGACAGATGGCGCAGGCCTTGTAGTCATGATCACACCCCAGACAAAAAAGACACTGGTTGTGGTTGTCTTTGTGTGGAATCTGTCTTCCACAATGGCACTTACCCTTCTTGGATGACATTAACCTCTAACAAGTATGCAGTAGCAAAAGCATAAAAGATTTTCCCCAATGGGCCACTTATCTGAATAGAAGAACAGATGGACAGCTGGAGGTTGTCATTCAGACTGGTGGCAGAGAAGTTCTGAGGATGGTATGTGCAGAAGCAACTTTTACGGCAGATGCTCAGCTGTACTATGTGTAATGTTGCACATACCTTGCAGTAGCTTAAGTCTTTATTATACTGGCTGGACATTCAGGTTGCCTAGCAGAATGTCTCTCATGTTATGAGTACTGCAACACTGGAATAGAAGGACATCAGATAAACATTAGACAGTTTGCAATCTGCATATAAATGATCACAACTGTGATCCCTTAACTGAGAGATGTACCGTGTTAAACATTTTTCAGACTGGCAGGAGTGCAAATGGGTGTCCAGGGAGTGAATTCCATTTAGCTCAGGACTTTTAACTAACTGATCTGATATACACCTATCCTACCTTGCCTCAGGTCAACTTAGGAATTTGAGATCTCTCATAACCAACTTGTTCCTTTTCTTTTGGCATTCTCTAAATGTGTCTATAATTCCCTCATCCAGTACTTAGCCATTAAATGTCATTAGATGTCAGTACATATCCCACTCCCTACCATTTTAATTTCTAGCATCTTTGTCTTAATGCCTTCCCCACCTCATTATTATGAACATCACAAATAATGACATTCCTCACATATACCAAAGCTTACATTTCCTTCTTGCACATCCTATTTTTTCTGTATGTAGCAAACCTTGGACATACATATTACATTTCTTAATCTCCAAACCCCACATTTCAGTAACAGCTAAACTATCAATGTGCCCCTCCTCTAGCATTGCTACTAGTTGACTCACCCCCCCACCCCCAGATTTCTAGTATTACAAATTAGTACATTCAGTTTTCTAGCTATTCTCTTAATTTACCATTATCAGGACACCCTTCTACTCTAGCGATATACTTCTGACAAATTTATACAACTTGACACTATCAAATAAAATAGTGCATTTCAGCCCACAGCTGCACGCTTCAGGGGTCAGTCCCACTTTATTTTCTAGCTATTACTCTCAAACATAGGGGTTCGAGGGGCATAAGTCACAGCCTGGTTCCCTACATAGAGTGATGCTCATTCTAACTACTACCTCTGCACACAGCCTCCTTGCCATGTCTCAATCATATCTCAGCATCTAATGCCTCTTACCCAAAGTGGCAAACATCCATGGTTGAGTAACAGAGCACCAGTCTTATCAGTATAAATGACCCCTGTCCATACACACATATTCCTGATAACCTAGAGGCTATATAGTTTTTGCAGAACTGCACTGGCCACAATGAAATCTGCTTCTTAGTCAGGTTCTAGACACCATCCCTCATGACAACCAAACCTTGGCTACTCTGTTACTTGTACATAATGGCACTGGTAATTGTTTCATAGTTACTTCGCTATAACTCCCCAGTACCCAAACTAGTATAGCTATTTTCCTCACTGATGATTCATAACTGATTAGTTCTGCCCATGCTGAGTTATTTAACTTGACAAGTTTCTTTTCTGTGGGATGTACTTAGCTCATTTTCATCTCCACCACAACTAATTCAAAATTCTGTAAAGACAAATTTCTCATCTTAACCACATCTAATACCTCAGACAAGTTAACATAAATTAAGGAGATGCCTGATGCACTGAGCAACCACTCACAAGTAATATGTTGCTGCAAGATCTGCAGATCTAAACCCCAATATGTTCCCTGCTATCATAAAGTGCCAACAAACAGTGTCCTTAACAGCACCTGCTAACAGCCTCTCAAGCTTTGATTGGTCTCCCATTAGCAGTGAAGCTTTACCTAGCATCCTCAGTGAGATAGTCCATCACATATTTAATGCAACATCTGAAAACTGTAGTCCATACTTAGATCTAAATTAAAATTTCCTTAGCTGAACTTTTGGCCAAGATGGGAACACCCAACATCTCAGGTACATCACTTCTTTTCCCTATTTTTTAAGGGAAGAACAAGTCCTGTCTGTGGCAATGCAATACTTTTTACTTACCTGAAAAAAAAAATCAAAATTATACTAAACTATACGAACAATTCTTCTGGCCATTTGTTTTCTTATACTCACTAAGAAATTTAAATCAGGCAATAAAAAAAAAAAACATTTGCCAACTGACAGCTCCAGGTGGGTGGACCCAGCATTTGCTTTCAGTACTAGCCCACAATTCAAAGCATGAAACCCTAGTTAGTAATATGGAGGTGTAACCATGACTCAACCTGCTCACTGGAATTAATCATGCAGGAGCTTCAGAAAATAAACTCTGAACTTACTGCATATACAGAGATATCAGACCAAATACTAAAAGAATCAACAGAACCCTCTCAATGCAACCACACCATCTTAGAAAAATGGATATCTCTCTTATGACAACGGACTACAGGCTGGCTGCAATGGAAACACAATTGGATATACCTGAAAACAGAATAATAGACTTGAAAGATCATGCTTGAAGAAAGAACCTCTGAATAATGAGGTCCCTGAGTATGAGGAGGGCAGCAGCTGTATAGGTTAAACGAAGGAGGTTAATAAGAATGGTTGGGGATTACTTCCAGACAAATACTAGTTTAAAGGGTTCAAAGGGAGTTCCTCCTGCAGAATTTGTGTACAAGAATGCCCTGTCTGATCTTTGTACATTATGTTACATTTAGTTTGAAAGAAAGCCTTCTCTCCTCCTTAAGATTAAAGATAACCATGTCTTTATTGATCAGGGCTAATCAGGTGGTCTGCCTCCTTCCCAGCCATGAGGATCTGCAGGCAGGAAAATTTCAAATTTAAGCTACTATATTTTGCTGTTAAACTCAAAAGACAGGCACAGCAGATCAGCAAGAGATGTTTATTTTCACTCTACGAACAAACCTCACAGTACAGAAACACAGAGGTTTGTTCGTGGAGTGAAAATAAACATCTCTTGCTGATCTGCTTTGCCTGCCTTTTGAGTTTACCAGTGTGAGTTTGGGCACATTGACCACTTATTTTTACTTACTATATTTTGCTATATTAAAAAGGTTATAAAGCTGGGCAGTTCCTACTCCTTTTCCTGACATGTAGAGGCAGCAGCAAAAATAAAAGGGGCAACTATTCTCATCAATACACATACATTTCTGCTCATGGTTCCCTATCTTAACACTCGTCACAGTGCATTCAGAGAGAATCTCTCCCAGCAGTGGAACATTTTGCACTTTTAAGAAGGTATATGCAAGAAAGGCTTAGAGCAACCAGAAAGGCCATGAGCTTAACCTGATAAAAGAACATTTTAATTACATTGTGGGGTTTGTGTTCCAATTCTTGGATAGCTTTCATACACAGAAATTTTATATGTTATGTAAGCCCTGTTAAGAACTTGTTATAAAATTCATAACAATATTCTCTAACTTGGAGTTTAATGGGCTTCCTTTATTTTTTTATTTAAGATTTATCCCCTAGGAAATGCTATCATTCTATCTGGTTCCTTTGGATGACTGAGACTTTGGGTATCCAATTAAAGTGCATGTTTGGTTGCCATTGTCTTCATAGCAGTTTCAGTTGTGAGACTTCTCAGGGATTCAACTAGAATGCATGGCTAGTTGTTGTGGTCAGCTTTTCTACTTGAGCCATAGTTTAGTCTGCATTGCTGCTACTACTCTTTGGCATTACTATTTTTGGACTATTGTTTGGATCAAATTTTAATGCAGGACCACAAGATAACGATTTAATACAGCTGCAACTATAACTCAATATTTTGGTGTTCAAATAAGTTTAAAAGAGTGTCTCATTCTGACAAACAGTGGTCGAAGAAAGTTTTTTTCTGCCACATTTAAAATGCTTTAAGAGGTCAACTGACATATGATGTATTCCTTTTCTTATACTTAACTTGACACTTAGGAGAGTCATTATTTCCCATTCATATCTTCTTCATTTTGGAAAAAAGATCTGGATCCTTGTAAGACCTTTAAATAAGAAAGGGGGGTGGACCACTCTGAAGTTATGCAAATGATCATTTTCTTCTTATAATTTACCCCTTCAAGCTATGGATTCCTTTCCTTATATCTCAAATCTTTTGTAGAAGTTTAATACCTCCTCCTTGAAGGTGCACTTTACTGACTGTTTCTGTACATAGTCCTGGCTCAGCTAGACATTTGCTATGCATAGTTACTATCTCAAAAGTTACTAGTTTATGTGTCAGCAGCAGGATGAAATGATAACTAGTTGTCAATCATGTTTTAGATATAACAACTGCAATAAGACTTGATTTAGGAAATCATACATTGTTGGATTATGTGCCTATGGTCAAATGATGGTCTCAAGATATATACATGCACACTTTCAGTTAACCAGTACTATTAAATGGTAAAAATGTGCATTTATTTGAGAAAGTTTAACCCTACTTTTGTTTTCCTCTAGGAAACTGAATTATCTGTGAGCATTAAAAGCTGTGATCAATGCTTTGCTTCATATGCTGAAAGAAAAGGAGGAAGAAGAAGAGGGATGCCCGTCTTGTATAAAGAGGTACATCCTTTATCCTGTTAGATATGATTAGGAATAAGGGGGGCATTACATTACCTTAAATAGATTAACAGTTTGTAAAAGACATACTAACATCAACCATTATTTTCCCCAAGTTCATCAGCTGCTGAGGTAGCAGAGTTATGTTAAGAATGGATTTCCTTTCACTTTGGTTTGGATTTTCGGGGTGAGGACAAGAATGTGATGTTTAAAGGGTAATGCTTACTATTGGCCTAGAACGTCTTTCCCTCCTGTATATGGTAGATAAAGCAAATATGCATGGTACATACCTTTGGGATGAATGCCTACCTAATGCCTAAACACACACACACACAATCTCCCTATTTTAATCTGTACTCTACAATAAATACAATGTTAATATTGAAACAGCAGAAATTCACACGTAAGGACTTTCAGATCCATCCACTAACCATGTCAAATCATATTCCAATCATGTTATATTAGAACCTAGGTGAAGACACTCTCCCCAGATTTTGGAGGACAAATCTAACCCACTGCAAAGTCATCATTTTAATTTATTGATGGAGGAAATGCTTGATGGTTGGGACAGACTACTGAACATTTACAGAGAACAGGTTCCTAGGAACTGGGAACAACTCAAGCACGTATTAACAAGTTATGTGCAACTGTCCAAAACTCAGGCAGTGAGTCATTTCCCTGTGGTACATTTGACTGGGGACACATGGCTGAAGTGACATTCAGCTGCAGAGAAATATGACTGTTTGCAAATTCCCTGTGGGCAAAGAGAAGCATACACTGCCATGCCCACAGCTTTAGTAACCAAATGCACGGGGGAAAACAATGTCCATGATCCCCAAGGGAACATGCGACAGCAGGCAATATGGCAGGCATCAGCAACAGGCTGGCCAGAGGGCATGTCAGTGGCAGTAAAAATGCAGTGCACAATGGGCAGTGCCTTTATAAATGGAGAGTGTGGACCACTACCCCCTTCACAGTGTCTAGGGAACATTACCTAAAACACATACTGGAGCATAAATGTGGCTACATTAGCCTGCAGGATTTCCTCCATGCTGTAGCACACTTCTACATGTTGTAGTTATATAAGTATGTACTGTACACTGAGCACAACACTCATTACATCTTCTGCCACCATGCATTTGATTATTAAAGCTGTGAGCATGGCAGTGTATGCTTCTCTTTGCCCACAGGGAATTTGCAAACAGCCATATTTCTCTGTAGCTGAATGTCACTTCAGCCATGTGTCCCCAGTCAAATGTACCACAGGGAAATGACTCGCTGCCTAGGCGCCTGAACCCTTTTTTTTAAGACATAATTAAAAAAATTACGGTATTGCATACTTGAAATCTGATGTAGTGTTGTCGATTAATTGTGACAGACATCTGCTTCTTATGTAAAAACATGCAATTAATGTATACGCATGGTTATTGCAAATTTATGCTCTTAGATGTTTATCATGCATACAGCTGCAGTCATAACAGATGGGTTCTCCTGCCGTCAGGCAGGTCCTCGGTCAGCTGAATTCCAAAGTCTAGGTCCGGCGTCGGTTGTCGTCGCTTCTTCCCTGACGTCAGTGCGACAGGGGTATAAAAGAACCAGCCGATGCCATCAGTGTAAAGCAATATGACAATACAAAAACAAAGTTTACAAAATTTAGAAATTGCATCCAGAAATGACTCACCCACACTCACTCATTCGCCCACTCACTCATTCGCCCACTCACTCATTCGCCCCCACTCACTCATTCGCCCACACTCACTCATTCACCCACCATGCTCACCCACCCACCACGCTCGCCCACACCACACCACACCCTCCGCTCAGACACTCACCCTTTCACACACCACACCCTCCACTCAGACACTCACCCTTTCACACACCACACCACACCCTCCACTCAGACACTCACCCTTTCACTCACCACACCCTCCGCTCAGACACTCTCCCTTTCACACACCACACCACACCCTCCGCTCAGACACTCACCCTTTCACACACCACACCATACCCTCCACTCAGACACTCACCCTTTCACACACCACACCACACCCTCCGCTCAGACACTCACCCTTTCACACACCACACCACACCCTCCACTCAGACACTCACCCTTTCACACACCACACCACACCCTCCGCTCAGACACTCACCCTTTCACACACCACACCACACCCTCTGCTCAGACACTCACCCTTTCACACACCACACCACACCCTCCGCTCAGACACTCACCCTTTCACACACCACACCACACCCTCCGCTCAGACACTCACCCTTTCACACACATAACCACACGTTTGTTTGGCAACACCAAGAATGACCCCAGGCCTTCGTCCGAGGAATGCACGAGTAATTATATACTTTGACTGTGCAGACAACAGAAACACATGCCTATACAGATCTTACACATCAAGCCGCTCTATTCAAATTGTACATGAAATGCACCCATTGAACAGTTTTCCACCTACAACATTATTAAAGTACTTTAATCCAACACTAGTGAGCCCTACTTTACACAGCCCAGTAAACCTGCCCACTGATTCAGCTTCTGCAGCACAGTCCAATAAACTGTCTACTGTACATTAGTGTTAACACAGGAATTTCCAGTTGTTATCAGCATAACCACATACACAATCTTCCACCTCAGACCTTTCATGAAAGATGTTTTATTTTTAAACTTTCATCCTTCCCACTTTAGGGGTCTTACATAAATCCCAGCAAAAAGGAAACCTATAAACTGCAATCACCTTGATCCAAATCCATCCAAACATGGCTGCAAAACTAAAGGTGTTACGGTTTTGAGGGGAGGGTAAGCAACCATGCCCACACCACCTGGGAACAATCAAATTCTTCCTGTCTTTATAACTACACAGTTACACAACCACAGGGAAAAAATTACCCAGCAAAAGCACACCAGTACCTAATGGAATTAAGTGACAATTCAACACTAAATCATAAATCACAAAACAGACTTTATCAATTCAGTATATGAAGAACATACCAGTGTAGTGTATTTAAAGTTACATCTAACTACCAGATTGTGCTGGGACAGCTTTAGAGATAAAAGTGGTTTTGTAAAATTCAGCAGATACTGGCAGAGTGCCCTTTATCACACAAACGTGCACACACTTGCCCCTTATCACACAGATGTGCACACACTTGCCCCTTATCACACAGACACAAAGTTTGTTTGGCAACAGCTAAAATGACCCAAGGGCTTCTTCCTTCTGATAGCAGTCTGTTAACTATAGGTTCATAGGTTGGTACTAGGCTATCTGCCCTAGGGCTTATACAAGCCTAGCCATAACAATTTCCTGGCTATTACTTCCACACTACTTTCTACCCTGGACCCATGTCTGGCAGGGTGAGTGACGTGATCCTCGGGGTTAATTTCTTTCTCCCATCCAATCGTCAATGTTCTGTTTGAAGACGGCCAAAGAGGCGATCTGCTTGACATGTATGGGCAGTCTATTCCAGAGCCTGGGCAGTCTGAGTCAGAAACCTATCCCTCCAGCATTTGTTTATTGTGATGACAAGGTTTAGCTCCCAGGAGCGTGTAGCTCTGAGGGATTGGGATTTCTTTAAGTGTAGCATGTCCCAGAATGGGTACATGTTTTTTCCCAAAGGGGATAACTATACATTTCTTGGCACTGAGCTTGAGCCGATGGCTCTGGCACCAAGCATCTGTTTCTGTAAGGCCCTTTTCTACAGTATCCACAACATTTGGGGATTCAATAACGGCTCCCAGTTTGCAGTCATCTGTGAACTTTGTTAGCCAGAATCTTAGTGTTGGCCTGTACTTCAAAGAAGAAGATGCCAAACAAGAGCGGTCCCAGGGCTGACCCCTGAGGTACTCTGACTTGTCAGAAGCTGGATTTGGAGTGGGCTACTTTTACAGCGTGGGTTCTGTCAGTAAGCCAGATGGCAACCCATCGAGTGATGTAGAGATTAATGCCCAGCTTAGTAAACATTCATACACATACACACACACATGCACACACTTGCCCCTTTCTTGCATTCTCACACATACACACACACACACACACACACACACACACACACACACACACACACACACACACACACACACACACACACACACACACACACACACACACACACACACACACACGCTTGCCCTTGCTTGTATTCACACACATTTGCGCCTTGCTTGCATTCTCACACACACACACACACACACACACACACACACACACACACACACACACACACGCGCACACACACACACACACACACACACACACACACACACACACACACACACACACACACACACACACACACACACACACACACACACACACACACACACACACACACACACACACTTGCCCCTTGCTTGCATTCACACACACACTTCCCCGTTGCTTGCATTCACACACACACTTGCCCCTTGCTTGCATTCACACACACACTTGCCCCTTGCTTACATTCACACACACACACTTGACCCTTGCTTGCATTCACGCACACACACACTTGCCCCTTGCTTGCATTCACACGCACACACTCGCCCCTTGCTTACATTCACACGCACACACTTGCCCCTTGCTTGCATTCACACATGGACACACACACACACACACACACACACACACACACACACACACACACACACTTGCTTGCATTCTCACACACACACACACACACACACACACACACACACACACACACACACACACACACACACACACACACACACACACACACACACACACACACACACACACACACACACACACTTGCCCCTTGCTTGCATTCACATACACACACACGCACTTGTGGCTTTAAAACACAAGAACCAGTATGACGGTGATAGTCCATGATACCTCACTGGACTATATGAAGAGGGACATGGGGCTCTCTGAATACATGTGTCCCAGGTAGGTATGAATCTAGCCTTGAGTCGCATCCTACCTTCAGCAATGTTTATACGACATGACCAGCAAAAATGACCTACTTCAACAAATGGCTTGGTTTGTGGTGTCACAACAAGGGGATTCAATCTCTGACAGCTTGGGTAGACATAACCGACAAGTCACTATGCTTTTCGAGAGATGGTTTGCAATTATCACCACTTGGCTTCTGAATATTGACAAAAACTTTGTCACCATAGTGCCTTTTTTAGGATATGCCAAGTTAAGCCCGCCAACATAATAAAAATCGGTCAGAAATACCTAAAGGTGCTGCTTCTCAATGCTAGTAGTTTAAATATAAAAAAAATTGAAGTACTCCTTACCCTAGAAAATTCACACACATATATGCAGTCACAGAAACATAGTTCAGAACCATAGTAATCACTCTGGCTATTAAAGTCTACAGTGCCTTTCATACATTTTGATCCCCCTCAGCTCTGAATAAAACATATGGAGGAAAGTGTTTCAATGTTTTTAAAGCACTAATACAATGCTATACAGGTCCAAAAACATGACTGAATTGAGCTGCTGCTTGCCCAACTATATCCTTGCATAATAGTGGTACTAAAAATAGACACAGGAATGTTTAGAGGAGATGCATTAAACACTTATAAAGCTAAACAAGGAGCAACATTAAACCATACAGCCCTGAAATCAAGTTAGTATCTAATCATACTGCCTAGGCTGATAAAGCAATTTCAATGTCCATAACTGAAAAATCTGGCACGGTATAATTAACACCACTAAAGCTACTGATGTGTTACAGTAAGACAGTCTAACAGACCTGAGCGAATGGTCAGTTCGTACAAGACCAGTGTTATTGCACAATATCAATGCTAATACATATAAGTGGAAACAAATGGGTGCCGCTGATGAAATTATATAGTATTCTCCATTCATAACGAATGTTCCTGCTATGCTGACTCAGCAGAAAGTACAGTTGTGTACCTACCATAAATGTAGATGTTCGAGTGTATTCACTGTTGCAGTCATTACTCTTGGGTTATCCTGCTGGCAGGTTACCCGCAGTCTGCCTGAATTCCAAAGTCTTGGTCCGGCGTCTGTTGCTGTCACCTCTTCCCTGACGTCAGTGTGCCAGGGGTATAAAAGATGCAGCCGACGCCATTTTCTTCAGTTTTTCTTGCCCCAGATGTCAGGTGCCCCCAAAAGGGTAGGCTAAAAATTATGCCAATAAACATGCATGCACTAAGGTAATCATTTCCTTCATCTACAAGCAAATACACCACATAGGTTACATAGAATAGAGAAGTACAGATAAGACCCAGCAAAAGAAAGGGGGATGGTGGGAGGGTAACCTGGACTGCAACAGTGAATACACTCTAACATCTACATTTATGGTAGGTGCACAACTGTATTATGTTCATCGTGTTTCACTGTTGCAGTCATTACTCTTGAGTTGAATCCCAAAGCTGAGGATGGGTGGCTGGGTCTAAATAGGATTAGGAGAGGCTATGAGGCCTTGCAGAACTGCAGTGGCAAAGCCTGCTCTGGATTTAGAGTAGAGTAGAGAGGTAAGTGGTAGTTCATAGGTTCATAGGTAGGTACCAGGCTATCGGCACAAGGACCTACGCAAGCCTAGCCAACAAGGTTCCCTGGCTTATGCCACCCAAGAAAGTTATTTTCCTGTGCCAGTGATGAGCAGAGACACAGCAGTGATCCCCGGGGTGTATTTCCTATTTCCCATCCACTCATCAAGATTTTTCTTGAAGAGTGCTAATGAAGAACTTTGCTTGACATAGATGGGTAGCCTGTTCCAGAGTATGGGAAGTCACTGGGATAGGAATCTATCCCTCCAGCATGTCCTGTTTATTGTGGTGACAAGGTTTAGGTCCCTAGAGCGTGTAGCTTGGAGGGATTGGGATTTCTTTAGGTGTAGCATGTCCAACAGCTCTGGGTTTGACATAGCTTTACATGTTAGGCAGAGATCACCTCTGCGTAGGCGATATGCTACGGAGTAAAGCTGGAGTTTTTTAAGGCGGTCAGTGTAGGGCATTTGTTTGAGTCTAGTAATCCTCTTTGTGAGGTACTTCTGTGGCCTTTCCAGCTGCTGCAGATGTCTTTTGAGGTACATTCCAAAAGGGGCATTGTACTCTATAATGGGTCTGAGTAATGAGTAGAGGGTAACGATGACCTCTTTTTTTCCTGGATGAGAACCCTTTTATGATGAGGTGTGCCACATAGGACTTCCTGACTACTATGGCGATGTGACTATCAAAGGAGAGACTACTGTCCACCTGGGTCCCAAGGTCTCTTATCATGCATTCGGTGTTAAGTAGATTGCTGCCTATGTGGTAGTTCATGGGTACAGAGTTTTTACCAAAGGGGATGACACTGCACTTTTTGGCATTGAGCTTGAGGCCATGGCTCTGACCCCAGGCATCTGTCTCAGAGAGGCCCTTCTGTAGGATGTTCACATCATTTGGGGACTTGACTATGGCTCCTAGTTTGCAGTCATCTGTGAACTTTGTTAGCCAGAGGCCTTCTGTTAGCCTGTACTTCAGAGAAGTAGATACCAAACAGGAGCGGTCCCAGACGGAACCCTGTGGTACTCCACTTGTCACTGGTTTGAGGTCAGATTTGGAGTCTGCAACTTTTACAGTGTGGGTTCTGTCAGTGAACCAGTTGGCAACCCATCTTATGACATAGGGATTTATGCCTAGTTTATTGAGTTTAGCTATAATTCCAGAATGGGGGATGGTGTCGAAAGCCTTGGCGAAGTCAAGATAGGCTGTGTGAACCACTTTACCCTCATGTACGGCTTTGGTGACTGCCTCAAAGAAGTCTATCAGGTTCAGGAGGCATGATCTGCCTTTCACAAACCCGAACTGGGTGGGATCCAGAGTTTGGAGGTTACCAATGTCTTTGTTAGTTCCATGATGATACATTCCATGGCTTTGCAGACCAGGCTCATCAGGCTAATAGGTCTATAGTTCCCTGGATCAGTGGTGGCTCCCCCTTTGTGGAGTGGGATAACTGTTGCTGTGCGCCATTCAGTGGGCACAAATCCTGATGCAAGGCTATTATTGAACATGGTGCTTAAGTGGGGAGCCAGTTCATTCTGAAGTTTGTGTAAAACGCAGCCTGGGATGTTGTCCGGTCCCATGGGTGCTGTGTTTTTGGCTTTAGAGAGTGCAGCTTTCACCTGCATAGTTGTGATTACAGGGACTCTGCATTCTTCCTGTATAGATATGGGCCCTTTAGGGGGTGAGGGGGGGGGGGGTAAATTTAGCACTGAACCTATCTGCCAGGATGTTGGCAATATCAGGTGGTTCTATAATTTTCATGCCTTTGTGCTGTAACTTAGAATGCTTTGTGGTTGTCCTTGGAATTAGTGGCAATTTTATTTCCGTAGCTAGCTTTGGAGGATCTTATAAGGGATCTCAGCTTCTTACTGAGGCTGACCAGGGAGCTCCTCCACTCAAGGGATTTTACTCTCTTTTGCAACAGTTTCTTCCTTCTGTTGTACAGTTTTATGGCAGGGGACCACCAGATTGGCTTCCTTTTTTTTGGAGGATAGCATCTTGGTTCTGTTTGGGATAGCACGATCCATGCACTCGTGTAGGTGCTTATAGAGCACATTTGTGTAGGATTCAGCAGTTGTAACTGTATTGTCCATCTGCATGGGTGTCATGAAGTTCACTACTTCTGTCTTAAGAAGCATGAAGTTGGCTTTGGAGAAATTTCTTACTATGGTTTCCTTAATGGGGGGGTGGGATGTGGATATCAAGGGTGATTTAGCTTATGGTCGGATCGGACCAACGAGGAGTTGACTTCAGGTGTGGAACACCGGTCACTCATGTTGGTAATGACTAGGTCTAGGATATTGTTGTCCCTGGTGGGGGTGTGGATAAGTTGATCTAGGGCATTGGAGTTTATGAATTCCAGAAAGCGTTGTGCTAAGGAGTTAGTACATAAGTAGTTTTCCCAGTTAATGGTGGGGTAGTTGAAGTTGCCCATTATTAAGGTGTTTGGTTGAATCCTAATATTTTCCAGTACATCAAGAAAAGGAGTGGGAATCCTGGGGCATGGTGGAGGATCTGTAGCAAGCTACAATTTGGATTGCAGTTTTGCCAAGAGTTAGTTGCACTTGGATAACCTTGGACGCATTATGCTGAGCAACTAGCCTGGAGGTGTGGATATCCTTAATGAATATGGACACACACCCACCTTTGGTGTTTCGGTCCAGGTTAGATGGCCGAAAAGTGTGGTATGAGTTATAGCCTGGTAGTGCAGGGGTGCTCTCTGGAGCCTTGAACCAGGTCTCAGTCACTGCACAGATATCGATGTACTCCATTTTAAGGAGTGCCTCGAGTGAGTGCATTTTGAAATTTAGACTTCTAGCATTGAGTAGCATTACCCTCAGTTTTTGCTTGCCTGTTCCTGTTATGGTGGTGAATTTGTTACTTGAACCCTGCCTAAAAAAGGCACTATAGGGGCAGCAAGAGCCTTAGCCAGTATCTGGAATCCTAGTGCTTTGTAAAGGTGTGCACCAAACTCCAAGTTGCAGCCTCTAAGATGTCTTTGGTTGGTACTCCTCTGAGGAAGGCTGCTGCTTTGGTTGAATGTGGCCTAATGTCCTTAGGTACTGATTTGCCATGTTGTGAATAGCAGAAACGAATGCAATGGCCTATCCATTTTGAAATAGTCTGTTTTGAGATAGCCTTTCCTTGTGATCCTGCAGCATGTGCCACTAAAAGTTGCTCAGGCTTTCTGAAAGCTTTAGTTTTGTCCAAGTAGAAGCGTAGCTGTCTGTGTATGTCCAAAGAATGCAGAAGTCTCTCACCCTTGTTCTGTGGGTTTGGATAAAAGGTAGGTAAGTGAATGGTTTGGTTAAGGGCCACACTGGACACCACCTTAGGCATAAATGTCGGGTTTGTCCTCAGAGAAACCCTGTCTGGATGGAAAATGATAAAAGGTTCCACAGCTATGAGTGCCTGCAACTCCAAGACTCATCTTTCAGAGGTTATTGCTAGGAGCAGAGCTTTTTTCCAGGATAAGAATTTTATATCAGCTGTTGAGGCTGGCTCAAAAGGAGGCAGTGTGAGTTTTTCCAAGACATAATTGAGGTCCCATGCAGGTATTGGTGCTCTCCTTGGAGGTCTTATGTTTTTGGCCCCTCTGAGGTACTGCCTTATTAAAGAATGAGAAAAGATAGGTGGTTCCGTATTGTAATGGGCTGAAATGGCAGAGGCATGGATCTTAATTGATGAAAAGGATAGGCCTCTGTCCAGCATCTCAGTTAAGTATTGTAAAATCTGAGGAATGTTTGCAACAAACATGTCAATTCCTTGTGCCTGGTTCCAAGCACAGAATCTCTTCCATTTTTCTGAATAAGCTTTTCTGGTACTGGGCCTCCTGGCTTCCAAAATAACATCCATCACAGCTTTGGAGAGAGAAGTGTTCTGAATGGCTACATTATCCACCATGCTGCCAGATTTAAGGTCCTGAGCTGGCTGTGCAGGATCTGATTGTTTTGTTGGGTGAGTAAGTGAGGAATTTGAGGCAATGTCCAGGCTGGACCTTGAGACAAGTTCTTTAGGATTGGGTACCAGTGCTGGCGTGGCCAGTATCATTTTTGGCTTCTCTTGTTTGACCTTTAGGAGTACCTTGGGGAGGAGAGGCAGTGGAAAAAAGGCATACACTGTTAGGTTTTTCCAGCTGAAGGATAAGGCATCCACTTTCCATGCTTGCTTGTGATAAGTCCTTGTGCAGAATCTCTGTAGTTGGCAGTTGTGAGGGGAGGCAAACAGATCTATGTCTGGGCATCCCCATTTCCTTGTTATCATGCTGAAGACTTGTGGATCCAGTTGCCACTCGTGGGAATCCAGGAGGTTTCTGCTTAGTTCGTCTGCCAGAGTATTTATCTTTCCTGGCAGGAATTGTGCTTGCAGGTGAACTTGATAAGTCAATGCTGTGTCCCACAAAGTCATGGTTGGTCTGCAGAGGGGGTAGGAATGTGTGCCTCCCTGCTTGTTTATGTACCACATGACTGTAGTATTGTCCGTCTTTATCAGTAGTTGTCCTGGATGAAGTAGATCCTTGAAAGCTGTCAGGGCATTTTGAACAGCTAGCATCTCTTTTTGATTGATATGAAGATGCATCTGGTTTGCAGGCCATGTGCCCTGAATATATTTTTCTGCCATGTGGGCCCCCCAGACATAATCTGATGCATCCGTTGTTAGTGTCTGCCTGGCTGTGGGTAAGGTGAATGGCTGTCCCTTGTTGTGGTGACAGGCCTGTGCCCACCATCGAAACTCCTGTTGCAGGCAGGGAATGAGGGTAATTAATGTTTCCAGGCTGTGGTAATGTTGAGTCCAAACACTTTTTAGATACCATTGTAGTTTCCTCATATGCAGTCTGGCATATGGAATTAGCAGGATGCAGGATGCCATGAAGCCCAAAGCCTGCAGAATTTTTCTTGCAGATAACTGAGTCTTTTTTGCCAACATTTTGAAGGAAGAAGTCAGTTGCCTTTGTTTGTCTGGCATGAGATAAGCCATTTGAGCAGTTGTATTTAAGCTTGCACCCAGGAATATTATCTCTTGAGAGGGTACTAGTTTTGATTTATTTTCATTTACTGTGTACCCTAGGCAAATTAGAAATCTTTTTACAAACGCCAGATGCTTTAGTAGAATGTCCTTGTTCTCTGCTTGAATAAGGCAGTCGTCCAAGTAAGGATATATTTGAATTCCTCTGTCTGCAAAATGCAATTACTGGTGCCAGGCATTTTGTGAAGACCCTGGGTGCAGTAGATAAGCCAAAGGGCAGTGCAGAGAATTGGTAGTGCATTGAGCCAGCTATGAATCTGAGGTATCTTCTGCAAGATTGTCTGATTGGGACATGCAGGTATGCCTCTTTTTTAGGTCCAAAGTTACAATCCAAGCCGCCTTGCGCAGCATGGCAGAAGCTGCTGCAGAGTCAACATTTTGAATTTTGGAATGTCCAGAAATGTGTTTAGAATAGACAGGTCCAGTATTAGTCTCCAGGCTTTGTCCTTTCTGGGTATCAAGAAAAGTCTTGAGTAAAATCCTTGTCCCTGCTCTTGCTGTGGTACTCGCTGAATGGCCCTCATGTCTATGAGGGATGAAACTTGCTTTTGTGCCTCTGCCCATTGATTGTATGGCAGGTCTGGTATACCTTTTGCCCTGAGACACTATATTCCAGACCCATTTGTCCTGGGTGATCATGTGCCAATTTTGTGAAAAAAGTGCTAGTTTTCCCCCTAAGGGAGCTGCCAAAAGATAAGTGCTTGGTGCTGGCAGAGGAAAGTCATTGGGACTGTTTCCTGTACAGCTGTGATTTGTCTTCTCCGCTTTTGGAGGTAGAAGCACCCCATTGTTTAGGCCTGTATGAGGCTTGGGGCTGGGATCTGCCTCTGGGGTGTCTGTATCTGCCTCTGTGGCCTGTCTGATACTGGAAAGGACCAATTCATTGTGGGCCAGTTCCTGCTAAATCTGGGTGGCTGCACCTGTAAGAAATCCTTAACTGTCTGCATAGATTTTGCTTTGTCCTCCATTTTCTTCAACACCTCCACTGCTTTAACACCAAAGTATCATGCTGTAATGGTGCATCTAATAATTTTGCTATAACATGATCAGGCAGATTCTGTTCCTTTAACCAAGCATGCCTCCTAATGACAAAACCCGTAACAGCGGCCCTGCAAGAGGCCTCCAGAGAATCAAAACCACATTGCAAAGTATGCCTTCCCACTTGTTCAGTTGCATGCAATAAATCCTGCATTTCCTTGTTTTCTGCACATTCAGAATTTGTTAATATTTTCTGTTTAAGCAGTGACATTAAGTATTGTTGATATTTAAACATATGAAATTGACAATTTAAAGTCCTCTCAGCCAAGGTAGCAGAAGTGTAAACCTTTTCCCCCCATCTGTCCAGTGCCCTTGAATCCCTATCAGAGGGGATAGGGTTTTTTGCAGTGGAAGCCTTGACCGCTTTGGGACCCTGAGAAATAGTCTTTGAAAATATCACTTTACATGAACAAAACCTTCACCTCCCACAAACTTTACCAACTGCATTTTTCAATATCTTGACTCATAGTAACATAACCTGTTACTCTAACTTTCTACTCCCAAAATACCATAGAACAACTCATATATCTTTCTACTTAAACAAAAAGTACTCTTACAACTCACCAAAATCCCTGAAATTCCTTGTGAATTCCCAGCAAAACCTCCTCCTTCATGGAGATATTCATCCTAATCCTGGTCCCTACACTAATAACAATTTTAATCTTAATAATATTACATCACCTATAATATCATCATGTACCAAAACACCTAACTCCCTACTAATAGCACAACTCAATATAAGAAGTTTAAATAATAAAATTCATCACCTACACTCTCTTCTTGACTTACATGCATTCGACATACTATGTCTTACTGAAACATGGCTAAAACCCTCTATTCAAGATCAGGAAATCACCGCTCCTGGCTATAATATACTTAGACGCGACCGCATAAATAAGAAAGGTGGAGGTATAGCTATTCTCTATAAATCTAATCTCCAAATCACTCTCTACAATGAACTTCCATCACTTGACTCCAAAGCGAAATATTATCTATCAAACTAAGCATCAACAATAACAAATCAATTTATCTCATTTGTATGTACCTTCCGCCTGGAAATAATACTCATATCCTAGAAAACTTACTTAGTTCACTTTCTAGCCAACTACCTCAGGAAACCATAATACTTGGTGATTTCAATATTGACTGGATGACCTGTTCATCCCAACACCCCGCCAGCCATATAAATCTTTATGGCTTCTCTCAATTAATTAATACTCCAACTAGAATCCATAAACCCACAAATAAAGAAACAACTCTTGACTGGATCCTTACTAATAACCACCTAAACAAGTACTCTCCAGGAACTCTTCCCGATAATATTAGTGACCATATGCTCACATTTGTTATTAGACAAAAGTCGCATAACCCAACTACCCATAAAGTTAAGGTGTCTCGCTCAAACAAATTCTTTAACGCAGATAAGTTTCTGGCAGAATTGAAAGCATGTGACTGGTCTCCAATGACTACCCTTGAACTAAACGAAGCAGTGGCCTACTTTAATTCCAACTTTCTACAAATCCTTGACTATCATGCTCCTATTCATTCTACTAGGATAAGGACCAAATCAGCCCCATGGCTTACTAAACAAACTAAACAAAAAATGCTCCTTAGAAATAAAATATGGGCTAAATGGAGAACTACCAAATGTTCATCTGATCACCTACTCTTTAAACAATTAAGAAATGCCACTAAGAAAGATACTCTTGCAGATAAAAAGAATTACTACCTTCACATTCAACAAACTAGCCAGCATTCCTCTCAAAAATTCTGGTCAGGTATTAACAAACTTCTTAAACCAGGACATTCAACTACTCCTATCCCTTCAGGCTTTAATCTCAATAACTCCACTCTGATCCCAGATGCCTTTAACAAGTACTTTATAGAAACCATTCAAACCCTAGCTAATTCATTACCCTCTTCTACTACCTCCTTACCTAAAACCTCTAACACTTCATCCAATGTCTTTAACATACAACCAGTGCCTACATCACTTATTTATAAGCTTATCAAGAAACTTAAACCTTGCACCCCATCAGCTGATCAACTCCCATCAGAATACCTACAAATTGCTGCAAAAGCTATTGACTACCCCATATCCATTCTTATCAATAGGACTATCTCTGAAGGAAAAATACCCACCCTATGGAAAATATCTCACATAATACCTCTGCATAAAGGTGGCTCCTCTATTGAGCTCACAAACTTTCGCCCTATTGCCTTACTATCCCCATTAGCAAAGATTATGGAAAGATGCATACATAAACAAATTCTTAACCACCTTCTACAAAACAAACTTCTAGCCAATAGTCAACATGGTTTTAGACCTTCCCACAGTACTACAACTGCCCTCCTTTCCTTCTCTGATGCCATAAATAATAATAGAAACAACAATCTTTTCTCATCAGCTTTATTTCTAGACCTGTCAAAGGCCTTTGACATGGTTAACCATAATATACTTCTTGACAAACTAAATCTCTATTCACTTGGCTCACATACTCTCCAATGGTTCAGGAGTTACCTCCAACATAGGCAACAAGCAGTGCTTTGGGACAACAACCTATCCTCCTTACTCCCAGTAAACATTGGGGTTCCACAAGGATCAATCCTAGGTCCCCTTCTTTTCTCATTATTTATCAATGACCTTCACTTGAATATACCCCAAGCCATCTGCATTCAATATGCTGATGACTCAACTCTTATTTGTGCTGCCAATAATGTTTCCTCCCTCCAGTCCTCACCCAAACAGTCTTCCATAATGTTGAAAAGTGGTTTATGGAACTCTCCTCCTTCTTAATCCCAAAAAAACAAAACTTCTTCTCTTTACCCCTACACACAAATCACCGACACCTTTCTTCACTATCTCCTCTAACAATGCTACCTGTATTAGTCCAGATATGTCCACTCGCCTATTAGGTGTAACAATTGACAATCATCTTAATTTTGATGACCACATTAACAACACCATTAAATCAGTTAATAAAAAAAATCGGTACCCTCTACAGAATTAAACCCTTTCTTACCCCTTCTGCTAGAAAAACTGTGGCCCAGAGCCACCTGATCTCCACCCTTTTCTATGCCTCTGCTATATATACAAACCTGTCTAAAAACAACATCACCAAACTTTCTACCTGCTACAATAGTATTACTAGATTCATTACTGCTACCCCTTTTAGAACCCACCACTGTATTAACCTCAAGCAACTAGATTGGTTAGAACTCGACAACCACTTACTCTATCAACAATTAATAATCATTCATAAGACCCTCTTTTTCCCAGACGCTACCCCTAGCCTTACAAAACTGATTTCACCTTATAAAAACCTAGCCACACTACGGTCGGCTAATAAACTCCTTGTAGCCTTAACCAAATCAAAGAATAAAGCTGGAGACTCATTATTTTCAAATGCTGTCGGAAAATCTGGAATCAACTACCTCAGGAAATAGCAAACCTAGACTCTACATCCCTTTTCAAGAAACATATCAAAGAACATCTCAAAACTCAATGGCTATGTCCTTGTACTAATCCTGACTGAAATTACTTCTGAATTACTCAACTTCCCCCTTTCATTTACTCCTAACTTTCCCACTATAAAACTAATTTTTATTGTAGACAGACTTATCTTTAGATTGCCTCTAACATCTTTTTTTTCTCTTTCTCTCTAGCACATATTGAATGTTGTTTAGTATCTAACTGTATGTGTTCCTTAGTCCATGACTGTTAAACAACTATTTCTCTGAAAGATTATGGTTCTGCTTTTTTGGCTTTATTATTGTTAAATTCATACAAATGTACAACTTTGTACCTATTTTATGTTGCTTATTATGTTTTATTGTTAATGATTGTTTTAATTCTTGTAATTCTTGTAATTGGAGCTTTTCTCCCCGGG
Source organism: Protopterus annectens (assembly GCF_019279795.1). Classification (NCBI taxonomy): domain Eukaryota; kingdom Metazoa; phylum Chordata; order Ceratodontiformes; family Protopteridae; genus Protopterus; species Protopterus annectens. Next base: position 1,780,795,531 of record NC_056735.1, read on the forward strand.
CCTCTACTGAAAACGGATATTTGTCCAGCTAGACTAGCCCGGTCACCAAATGTAAAATAAAAAATAAAAAATAATAAATAAATAATAAATAGTTTCTGGGTCAACAGCAGGGTTTTTGTAAAGAAATTTATGTGAATCTGGAACCCTGTAGTATCTGTCTGGCTCAACAGGTGCAGGGCGTAAAGAGTCAGGAGACAGGCCGGACTCTGAAAATACATCATCTACAATGTCTAAAACAGGGGGGATAGCAAGAGACCTGTGCTGAGGTAGTAAAGGAAAGTCTAAGCCTTTTCTTAGATTCTGAGTAGTCTTGGCTCTCCCAGTGGAAGTGCTCCCTCATGGTATGCAGGGTTTCCCCAAAAAAATAATCCTCAGGAGGAGAGGCTGAAGGGATAGATTCTTCAGCAGCAAAATCCTCATAGGGAGGAAGATAGTATTCCTGTTCAGAAGAGAGTCATAAACTATATCAGGCAGCACAAAATAGGGCTAGAAGTGCATTCAAACAGGGGCTGTGTGTAGAATTACATTTTTAATTCACTAGGAAGACTTCTTACCAATGAAGCAAAAATGCAGACAAATGCAGGCAATGCAAACTTTTTCAGTAGTCCCTCAAACAAATGCAGTCGACAGGATACACGTACAATGAAAAGGAGTTCCACACACCACATGGATTTTATTAGGTTGAGTGGGCTGGGTAAGGCAGGTCTGACATCACAATGTGGGAGGAACACTGGCTCTTCTATACAGCATGCAAATCAGGCGGGGATTACATCACTTTGGGGGAGGAAACATCCCGATAGCTAGAGCAAGAGCAGATGGCAGATGTGACATCATAATTTCAGAGCCAGCTACAGGTTTTTCAAGTTGGTTTGCAAAGTGAAACAAAAACAGTATAGAAAGCTAGGAAGCAGAACAGGCAAAACAGTTGAGTGGGTTATTTTTTAAAGCTGCAAGGGTGATTTTTTTAAGCTTTATCAAAGAACAGGGACTGGAAGAGTCAGCAGGTTGGGGAATCTGCTTTAATATCCTGTTGTTTTCCTTTAATGTCCGCATTTTGTATGGAGCTTTTCTCTCTAGGCCCCCTCTGAAAAGGAACCTTGTGTCCAGTCACACTATCCCAGTAAATAAGTGCTAACAAATAAATAGTTTTGCAGGCATTTTATTTTTATTTCTCTACTTTCTCCCTTGCTATATTACTTTCCAGTTATAAAAATGTATCTCAAGTCTATTTTTTGTTTGACTTGGAAGCCCTTTAAATACATCTCAGATGTTCAAAGGTATATAACCAAACTCTTAAACAGTTAAGTGAGTAAATAGATGATCATCTGAACACATTACATCAAATAATATGCAATAGGTGCAGCACATTATAACAGCAGTCAGTGTTTCTGCAATTGCAGTGCTTTGCTCTGTGGTTTGATTCACAGATGGGATACCTTCTGTGTGAAATCTGCATGTCTTTATTGTTACCTTGTGGATTTTTTCTGTGGCCATCAGTTTCTTCCCACATCCCATATACATGCAAAATAGCTGAAATGATTCTCCCCATTGCCAGTAGGTGTGGGTGTTCTGTGTGTAAGACTGTGAATTTGAATCCAGTGATAGACTGGCATGTTGTCCAGGGCTACTTTCATGCCTTCTGCATTTGTTTTCTAAGACAGACTCTGTCTCCCTGCCAGCCTGAACAGGTATGTCGTATAATATGCTAAACTGATAGCATTACTTAAAGTCAAACAAAAATTCGCAAACTGTTACTTACTTCATTGATGGATGGATATTAAATATAATAATATATCGTGGTGGTGCCCACACTGCAGTTCCTCTCATTCTGGATGTTAACTTGATTGCTAACATGTCATCATTTGGTGTAAACTAGCAGAAACACAAAAGATATATTTTGAGATAATTAGTATTAAAACAAATAAAAAAAATAATTTATTACATTTGTTGGAATGACACATACTCTTTTTTATTACTCTGTACTTCAAAAACTACACAAAACAGTTATACTAATTTGTAAAAATAAATAAATAAGGCAATGCTCTCCAAACAGTGGCAGATCCAGGAATATACAGAAGGGGGTACAGTCTGGCCAGTATACTACTGGGGAGCTTGAAAAGCAGAACGACAAGGGTGGGAGTGATAAGCTGTGCGGGTCTTAATTGAAATGGCACCCTTTGTGAAGAGCTCCATTTCCTCCCACTGTCCATTGCTACCCCCACACATATTCCCTATCTTGGCCTAATCACACCATCCACATTACTTTTTTTTCCACCTTTTTTTTACATTTTGTGAAACACTTCAGCTTTTTCTGTATCATTTCAACACACTGTAATGGGCCAAGGGTATAGTGTAATAACTAAGGTGGAATTAACTGAGTTAAGCAGGGTGAGTTGTCAATGATCTCCGGCACAGTCGACCTTAGGCATAGGCCAATTAGGGGGCCTCCTAGGGTGCCACTCTAGCAGGGGCACTTTTTTAGTATTTATTTGGTGTAGGTAGACCAGGATAGGGGCACTGAGTGGTGTGGTGGGGGGTGCCGTGGAGCCCTTTTGCCTAGGGCACCAGTTGACCTAAGGCCGCTCCTGCTCTCAGGAGCATTTTAGAGTTATCTTTTCCAGCCTTTTGATCCAATGATGGTCTAAACAAAAGCCATGTGTAAGGAAAGAAAGAAGTTACTCCTAACAAAATAGCAGTTCACAACAAAACGAGAAGGTAAATGCTTATGATTACGTGCAACTTGCATCTGGGAATAGAGCTACTCTGCCTGCCTCACCTCCTGAAAATAAGATGGTTACCTTCTATAAAAAAGCAGCATACTTCCTTACTACTAATCCTAAAAAGTAGCCTTGCATATATGCAGCAGGTATTTCACTGCAAGGAAACTGAAAAAAAAAAAAGTGATCACAGTAGTGTATTCTAAATTGTTGCTCCCAAACAGTATACTGCTCAAGACAAGTTACCACTCACACCTCTCAGGTTTGTGAGGAAAGTTAAAAAAAAAATAACCATGATGTCTCCAGCTCCAGTACTAGCTGCAATCACTTTCTGTGCTCACCTCTAAGGTTTCTGATGAAATTTAAAAAATAATAATTACATTGCCTGCAGTCCCAACACACGCTGCCATCACTTTCTGTGCTCACCTCTAAGGTTTCTGATGAAATTTAAAAAATAATAATTACATTGCCTGCAGTCCCAACACATGCTGCCATCACTTTCTGTGCTCACCTCTAAGGTTTCTGATGAAATTTAAAAAATAATAATTGCATTGCCTGCAGTCCCAACACATGCTATAATAGCTTTCTGTGCTCACCTCTGAGGTTTGATTGTGAGGAAAATTAAAGTAATAACCATTTTATCCACAGCCCTCCACACAAACTGCAGTGACTTTTTGTGCGTACCTTTGAGCAGAGCCAGATTTGGACTAGGTGAGGTTCAGTATATGGGCCACTGTTAAGCCTGTGTCAATTTCTACTTATACAATTTGGGGTGTGGAGGCTACCAGGCCCACAGACTTTCAGGGAGTCTGACTATTTTGTTATGTATTTTATGCCTTAGTTTTGAAAGATAATGACTTGCATTTTTTCTATTGCTACTTGGAAGGGTTATGTATATGTCAAACAATAGCATGTACCCCCACAGATCAAAAATAATGATCTCTTTCTCTCTCTCTCTCTCTCTCTCTCTCTCTCTCTCTCTCTCACACACACACACACAAAGATTCTATGAAAAGTCACATCTGTCACAAGATGCCCTGTGTTTCCATACATGCTCAAACATTCTGATACTAGCCACATCTACTGATCTATTGCAAGATGCACACACACACACACACACACACACACACACACACACACACACACACACACACACACACACACACCAAAATAAGAGTCCTGCTGTGTTACATTACTCCTGCCATGACAAATCAGTGGCTGTTGTTAAACAGTCATTACACAACACCAGGGATAAATCACTTTTTTATACAGTCATCAACTACAATCACTTTACTGACATGAAATAATTAGATTCAAAGCCAAAAATAATGGATAGGACAAAGGGCCAAAATCAGAGACCTATTTCAAAGATTGTTGTTATACTCAGTTGCTACAATAACCAGTTTTGTGTTAGCATGCACTTTATGAAGGACATGAAGTCTGAAGCTCAAATGCAATTATTTACTGTCATATTTAACTTTTCTTCTTAATGGTTTACCAGAAAAATATACATTTATAATAGACACTGGATATCAAAAACATTCTTTGGACAGGGCTGGCAATCAATACATGTTTGTTAAAACAGAAGTCAGGAATCTTATATTTTTCTGGTAAGATTCTTATCACTTAAATAAATGAAAAACATACCTGTCTTATCTTGCTGTACATGTGTTTACCTGCCCAGAGAGTGCCCAAATCTTGTTGCATGTCACAAAAAAAAAAAAAGTTGGTAGGACTACCAAGCTGGGGTTGGACTACTTTTACAAGCATTGAAATCCATAATTTAACACATTTTTTTTTTGCAATTTTTTTCTTCATTTCTCAACAAGACAGTCCTCTCATTTTCCCTGTCATGGTGCACTTTCTTAACCTCAATGAAAAACACAATTAGAGGAGCCACTCAGGATCTTATGATGATCAGACCTGAGCATCCTATGATCATAACTGTCTCTTCCAATTTTGTTTCCAGGTGTGATTGTGACGAGTTATACTAGAGACTAAAAAAAAAATCATCATGGCTTGAAATCATTTGGTGGTATGCATTACAATTTTAAACCACAGCAAATCAAGACAGATAAGCTTTTACTTGGGTGTCTGGTTTGTACCACAGGTTAGCACAAAGAAAAGTACATGCCCTTCCACAACCAAAGCATAAATCCACCACTGCAGATGTGGTATTCCGTAGGCTTCACCACATTTACATTTTGTGTTCAATAGTGTGCATTACACCTGCCTAGTTATCCATCACTTTGTTGAACAATGTGTTCTGTGATTTTTTTCAAGCCTCTAGAGGAAGAAATACATTTCTCAGATTTTTAATGTAATATAAGCATCAAATGTCTAAGTCTAAATATCTCGTATTCAAAACATCTTAATACTTAGTTTTGTCATTGCTATTGCCTTTTTTCTTCTGGGTGATTTAACAATATCCTAGTCACCAGCCTGTAAAACCAATGCCTTGCCCCTGCACATCACTAAAAGACAAATTTAAGTAAAGCACAGTTTGTGTTTTAGATCTCTGAAATTTCTCTCAAGACTACATATGATATGTTTTCAGGAGGCCAATTCAGTTTATTATTCGCTCTTTCAAAGAAAGTACATGCTCATGATTCTTGAGCTCAGGCTCCCATACTTTTCAATTTTCGCTGCCTTGTTTTGCTAAAATTGCTGGGTCACAACAGCTCCTCTACCACCCCCCAATAACAATCCTTCTAAATTAAAGGCCATGTTCTGTATGCCCCTACCCCAAAAATCCAACAGCAGCAGGCCCAAATGCTCAAGTTCTCTCTCACAAAATATCTGAGAAGATTGTCAGACTTATGGAAAAACAGCATATTCTTGGTCTTTCCTGTGACAGTGTTTTTTCTGCTGTTGAACGCAGTGTTTTAGTTAAATAGCTGGGTACCACTGAGAAACACCTAAAGGAAAGTGTCAACAGTGAAGAATCCCTGACTTCTGATGCTGCAGACATAAGTAGGGTTCTTCATTCGTTTCAATCACATTAGGTACAGGTACAAGTTTCTCATCTGTAACTTCTCTAGGAATATCAGATGTTTTCTGTAGCACACATGTTGGAATATCCATGCTCCTCATGGAATTTTCTCTCTCTTCTATAGGTTTACAGACTGGGTCAGTCTCTGTGCATCTTGTTCCGATATAATTGACATGCATCCTCAAAGATAGACACAATGACCGCAGTGAAAGATACAGGGATATGAACAGATCTCACTATGCTCGACATTTGCTTACTGCCGTAACTGCTGCTTCTCAAATAAACTTTATCCACAGGTGCAAAACTTCTCAATTCCCTTTATTTATTGTAAAGTTTGTTTCTAATCAAGTATTTTCTCTGGGTTTTTACTTTGGGCATCTTGACATAAGAATTTCTGTGAAACGCAAACTCGCGGTCACATGATGTATAATTCTGTAACAAAACAAGAATCATGACAGTCCTGTTTCCACAGTCTCACATTTCATTTTTTCATACCTTCCTTCAAACTATAGGATCTGTATCATGTTATTGTAAATTGAAAATGTCGAACGTGAAAACAGCGAAAGTGCTGAAAACTCAAAGTTCTGTTTTTGAGATCGCAGTACAGTGAAGATTGTGATATTTGCCCTTTCTTCACTGTAGTGTGATCTCGTAGTTGGAATATATATTTAGTGGGGGGGGGCACAGCCCCCCCCCCCCACAATGCAGAGTTCGAGTTTCTGTATTTATGCTCTTTTGAGTGTTCAACATTTTGCTTCTATGATAATATGATATAGACACAAACTATATACATTCTTTTTTTTCTGCCAGGTCATTATATGAAGAATAAAATGATGCAATAGTTAGATGATACATTCAATTTATTTTTGTAAAGTCTGCAAATTCTACACTGCTGAAACAAGGTTTGTTACTAGATACTACCCTTTCTGAAGTACCACATATTCAAAAAATGTAATGCAAAAAATGTTTTTCCTGTCTTTCAACAGCTACCTACAAAGTCAAAAAAAAAAAGCAGAATTTCAAATCCATCTACTTTATCTACAACATGTAGTCTAAACCCCAACTTTTTAATTCATTCCTAAAGTTGTAAAAGTGAATTCAGTACTGATTTTCTGTTTACTTTATAATCATCACATTTTTACTTGTTTTTCCAAATTCTGCTCCAAACCAGGCTACTACAGACACAACCTCACCAAAGCTTTAATTCAGCACATTCCAAAAAAGGCCTGATGCAACATTTTCAGTATTACAACAAAATGGAGGCTCCCACACTACACAACCATTTCTAACATTTATTAGTAATCTTCTAGAATAATAGGGCACAAACTCTGGAAAAGTTATTTTAGACCATCTTTTCAAAATTTAGTCCAGAACTTGTGAAAAAAGTCAACTTCTGCCACTCTGATGTCTAGTTTGTTCAGTATGCACTAGTGTGTAGTCAATAAGATATAACATCACCACTTGACTAGGTATGTCCATCAGAATTAGCAAGTTACACTTCTGGTCTGTAAAATCCAGGTTTAACATTTGCTGAATACTGACCTCTGTCTGTGATTCATTTTGACATGCTCATGTTTTAGGGACAAATCTCCAAATTGGCTCATCATAACAGTAAATCACAATATTTGGGTTTAAATACCTTGCATAACCTTTGTCCCATCCAGATTTTTCTCAGCTATCGCCTTTCTGTGTGAAGATCAGTGTTGGGCTTGCACCTGTGTAGGTACATACATAAGTAACACAAAAAGGCCAGTAATGACCAATACTGTCTTCAGTTTTTCCAGCAGTGTAAGCACCATGGCCCCCTCCATCACCACAGAAAAAAGTGTAGCTACACAGTAGCTTGCACACACGTACCAAACCCTACCAAGGCCACATTTTTCAAATAAAATACTGTTCTCTTCAATCAGTCCATGTGATGCTGTAAGGTAATGTCTCTTTTCTGAAATACATAAGTAAGCATATATTTTGACAGGTACAGTGTCCAAAATATCATCACAAATACTGTTTATTTTTAGGCTCAGCTCGCTGATCACACGGCAGTGAAATTTGATGAAGTTTTTTTAACAGTTATGTGATTAAGAAGAGGTAATGTTTTAACATCTTAACTAAGAAAAAAGTTAGAGTCTCTCTATAATTACAAAACGAAAGACAGAGGTGAGCCAAGAAAGGATAAAAAGGAGGGAGGTTTAGGTGGCACTACAGTGGCTATAAAATTGGGTGCCCTTGGGAGTGTCCTGGCCCTTGTTGAATGGTCTGTTTTTGATACAGTCCCATGTCAATCAGCGATGGAGCAAACTTCTAAGGTAAAACCAGCTATGGTTGAGAAGTGTACGTGACATAGGATCTTAAGATAATAGTAGGTTACTAGCCTAATAGCCCTGAGACTCTTACAAGCTTAACCAAGAGTTTATCCCCAAAAAAGAAACCTCATTCAGCACCTGTTTCCCCTGTCAATGAGGGACACAAGTGGAAACCCTAGGACAAATTTGTGGCCTCCTATCCACTCATCAAGGTTGCACCTGAAAAGGGTCAGCGACATACTCTGTTTGACGTGTATGGGAAGTCTATTCCAGAGATGGGGCATTCTCTGACAGATAAACCTGTCTCTCCAACAGGTTTTGTTAATGTCACATATTAGATTTAGGCCTTTTGAGTGGGTAATGTGCAAGGATCTAGACTTATTGATATGGAGCATCTCTAGGAGGGCAGGGTCTGAGATTGCATTGTAGACGAGACACAGATCACCTCTGAGCAATCTGTATGATACCGAGCAGAGTGATAGCGCTTTGAGTCTGTCCACATAGGACAGGTGTTGGAGGCCATGGATTCTCTTTGTGAGATATTTCTGTGGCCTTTCCAGCTGGTGCAAGTGTTTGGAGAAGTACATACCAAATGGGGTGTTATATTCAATTATTGGCCTAATGAGGGAGGAGTACAGAGAAGTAATAACCCCCTTTTTTCTGAATGCAATCCCCTTAGTTATGAGATGAACCAAGTAAAAGGCTTTTCTGACCACTGCTGCTACATGATGGTCAAATGTGAGATTGTTGTCAACCTGTGTACCCAGGTCTCTCACCACAGGTTGTGTGCTTAGGGGGTTGCTGTTGTAGTAATCAGTAGGGGCTATGTTTTTGCTGAATGGTATGATAATACTTTTTTGAGTTTAACTTAAGGCCATGACTTTGGCACCAGTCATTTGTTGCTGTGAGACTCTCTTGTAGTATGTTAGCATCATTTGGGGAGTCAATGACAACACTCAACTTACAGTCGTCCACAAATTTGGTCAGCCACAGGCCTTTTGCCTTTGCCTGGACCTCTGAGAAGTAGATGCCAAAGAGTAGGGTCACAGGACAGATCCCTGAAAACACCACTAGTGACAGGTCTGCTGTTGGAGGTAGAGGCACCTATTTTGACTTTGTGGGTCCTATCGGTGAGCCAGCTGGCCACCCACCTGATGAGATAGGGATTTTCGCCAAGTTGTGTTAGCTTTTCAATGATGCCTGAGTGGGGGATTGTGTCAAAGGTTTTGGCCAAGTCAAGGTAAGCCGTATGTACTGACTTTCTCTCATCCAGGCTTTGGTGACAGTCTCAAAAAGTCAACCAGGTTCAACAGGCAAGATCTGCCCTTGATGAATCCAAACTGTGTGGGGTCAAGTGCTTGGAGATTGCCTATGTCCTAGTTTATGAGGTCCATAATAATACGCTCCATGGCTTTATAGATCAGACTTGTCAAGTTAATGGGGTGATAGTTTCCAGGGCAGCAGTGGCACCACCTTTGTGCAAGGGGATGACAATGGCAGTTCTCCACTCTTCTGGAATGAAGCCCATACTTAGGCTGTGGTTGAGTAGGGTGCTCAATGGTGAAGCTAGTTCTTGCTGGAGATGGTGCAGAATGCAGCCTGGGATACTATCAGGTCCCATGGAAGTTGTGTTCTTTCCCTTGGATATGGCCTTTAACACTTGATCTGTGGAGATGTGAGGTGCAGGACAAGTATCGGGGATGTCAAAATGGTCTGTGGGGGGGACAGGGGGTGAAGTTTCAGCTGAACCTATCTGCTAGCAGATTGGCTAAGTCAACATGAATAGTGTAAGTGGTATGGTTAAGTACTAATGCGGAACAAACCTGGGCTTTGCCATGGAGGTTCCTGACATAACTGAAGAAGGCTTTGTGGTTTCCCTTTGTTTTGGAGGCTAGTTTCAATTCATAATTGGCTTTGGAGATTTTCACTAGTGATCTAATTTGCTTGTTGAGTTTAAGGAGGGAGTTTTTCCAATTGGGAATTTGTGCCTTTTTACCCTTGGACAACAGTTTCTTCACTTTGATGTAAAGCCTGTTGACAGATGATGTCCGCCACACAGATTTGTGTTCCTTCAGGCATAGGTTTTAGTTCTGTTGGGTATGGCTGAGTCCATGCAGTTGTACAGGTGCTTGTGTACTGCATTGTAGTGTTCAGAACAGTTGTCTGCATCCTCTGAGGAGGGGGGTGGTGAGAAGCTACTGATACCCTCCCTTAGTTTTTTAGCCTGGTTACAGGTGTGTGTGTGTGTGTGTGTGTGAGTGTGTGTGTGTGTGTGTGTGGGGGGGGGGGGGGGAGATAGAAACTTTGAATGAGGCAGATCGATGATCTGATCTCACCAGGGAAGAACTTACTATGGGAGTATTGCAACAGTCACTCCATATTGGTGAGAACCAAGTCCAGAATGTTATCTCCCCTTGTGGGGGATGAGACAAGCTGGTCTAGTGCATTAGAACTGATGCAGTGAAGGAATCATTGGGTGAGTGCATTAGTGAAGGAATAGTATACCCACATTGCTTCTACCACTGGCATCCCAAAAGGTAGAAAGTTATTTGAGTTTATATGTTGCACCTGGCCCTTCCCATCACTATCTTTTTTTGTTTTCTGCAACCAAACTGGCTACTGTAAAGTATGTACAGCCCTTATTACAACTAAATATTTGCTGCTTAATTTTTATAAATTACCTTGTATATGCTGCATTGGTGAATTGTATATTCCCTACTGGTAATGAAAAGCTGGAAGATCCATCAGTGGTTGTGATGTGTAGCATGTAAATGTGGACTCATTAAACCATCATTTAATTTTGAGTAAGAATAACTAGCACACCATTTCACATTCTGAGTCTGTTTGCCTTTCTTGACCTTTTTTAATTTCTTGCTGTGAAGGTTGTCCCAAATTGTTATTTCTGCAAATTCCTCAGTAAAAGGGATTGTGAGGATTTTCTGAAGATAACTTGTAATTTAGGGCAGCATGTAAGATCGAAGGTACAGTGGTGCATTGTACCTATGACTACTGTACTCTGATTTTCAATGAACACAGAATATTCAAACTAGGTGTGAAAAAATGTAAAAAAAAAAAATGGGTTAGACAGCCCTGCTCATATTTCTATGTTCAGTGCAAGTTTGGAAGGCAGAAGCTTTTTTAATATAAAAGAAGTCTCAATGTCTGCATGTGTATATATCAAGGATGAGACCCTTGACTCAGAAAGAAAATGCACACACTCCTAGGATACACCCTAGCGTTTGTCAAGAGGAAGAAAAAACACAAAGGTGTTCCATGGACACCAATACATGAATTTCTACTACTACCTACCCACCTGCATAGCAGGAGCTAGGAATCATTCTCACTCTCTGAGTCATTTACAGCATTAGTTGATCTTCAGAATGATGACACTTTGGTAAGAAAAACACATTTTATTAATCCTGACCTTCCTATTAAGGATCTATATAAGTTTTCGCATGACCAGGACGGGGCAGCATTGATTTAAGCTGTTAATATTACTGTGGGAACTCCCCCAACCTGAACTAGTGTTGCTGTACCAGTGTAGTCTTCATCTGGTGAAACTGCCTTTGTGCCTTTTTTATTTTATAAATTGCTCCCTTTGTTTGGCACCTAGAAGGTATACAGGGAGACAGTTTCTGATCACTCTACCTCTTTTCTTACTGGGGTAAAGTGGGCTATATCAAGACGATGCTGATCTGTAGTAATTCTACTAGCTGTCACCTTAATGGTGCTACTGCAAGGACTTGCATCTGTTATATTTGAAGCTGCATTGCTTAGATTCCACAAAATTTAATTTGCAATATGTTAAGGAAAGTTTGTTACTGTTAATAAAGCTTATTTGGGGTTAAACCTTTCTGCACACATAGTAGCTGACTTATTCCTGCTCTGGAGGAGTTTTTTTTCAGTATGTTGGAGCCCCTATCCTAAATATGCTTTGTTTCTCTTTAAAACTATCAGTAGAGAATTGTTTATATTCATCCCTCCCCATTACTTCAGGAGTCTGCTGAGATATAAATTTTGTTGAAGCTGTTTTTTTAATTAATCTAATTTTCCCATGACTTTCTTCCTCCAGCAGTGTGACCTAGTTCATTGCGATACTAGCTGGGATCATGCACTCCGTGGTTCCCACTTATTGCAGTTGATTATATACCCTGTTCTATCAGGAAGGTCTCCACCTTGCTTGTTTTGGCATTTTTAGCTGCAACCTCCTGTTTTTCTTAAAAGTTAATTCTTTTGGGATCATCCTGCATTGTGTGTGTGTGTGTGTGTTTGTGTGTGTATACATTTACACGCATTCTCTCATTTAAGCAGCTCTATTCATATTTTTATAAAAGGAAACATTTTTTTAAAGTTTAAAGGTCACTTGTTAAATACTTTAAATACATCAGTTCATTGGTTCATAAGTGTTTACTAGGCTAATGACCACAAGGGCCTTTTTAAGCTTAGCCATGAAATAATGAATCTTTTAACAGGCTTATTTAGGAAGTTACAGGATTCACCTGACTGCCATGTTGTAGGCAATTACATTGCTTATAAAGTTTGTCATCTTTTGGTTGGTTATCATGCAACCTGGTAGCTTCATAAATTTCCTTTTTTATTGCTGATATCAATTGGGAACAAATAGCTGCATGTTATTGGTATCACCTAGTTAATAATGATTTGCTTATAGAATAATTGTATTGATGTGGTACTGTGATTTAATATTACTTATCATGGCTATTTATTAAAATAATACTCAACAATGAAAGTGTCAGATCTTGAGAATGTGGAACAGTCTAGAACATGGAATTTTGAATATTCCAAAATGAGGACTGTTCCTCGCAGTGAGGTACAGTTGAGAGTTATGCTTCCTCTCATTCCCAAACAGGCAGATAGTTTTGGTGACCAGCTGTGATCACCAAATGTAGTAAGAAATCCACCCATTGAAATGGATGCTGCTGCAAAGAGCTAAACATACTACTATAGGGAGACATAGCTTTCAAATATCCCTAATTTTGCAGAATGGCAGTGATTTTGCCTCAGTTTTTATTCTGTCCCTGATTTTTGGTAAATTACTGAAGATCACAATCAAGTTAATTATGCCAGATATGAGTTTCATACTTCTTGTTAATTAAAAAAACTGTTGTTCTATTAACTTTACAAGTGAATTACATTATATTTAAAATCTCTTCCTGATTTTAGGTTTTGCACACTCCACCAATATTTCTGCCCACATCCAGAATTCTTGAGCAAAGAAGTTGAGTGGTATGCAAAGAACCACACCTCTCAGATATCCATGATTTTGTAAAATGTCTCTCATTTTGTCTCATTTTTTTTACCTGTCCCTGACTTTTTAATAAATCACTTAAGATTACAGACAAGTCAGTAATGCTAAGCATTACAATTTCATACTTATTGTTCTGAAAGTGCATGTTGATGCAAAACCCATTGTTTTGTTAACCTTTTAAGTGAATTACCATAATATTTATGACTTTTATGTGTCCCCCCCCCAATTATGTTTAGCTTTGTCAAGAATTCTTGAGCAAATAGGTTGATAGGTATGCATGGAAACATACCTTTATTTATTTTATTTATTTATTTTACATTTGTTGACCGAGCTAGTCTAACTGGATATATATCCATTTTCAGTAGAGGCCCGGGGACCCAGGGAGAAAAGTTCCAAGACATGATAAAAGACAAATACAAGTACAAACAACAAAAAGTAAATTTTGTAATAAAAAATAGCAAATATAATACAAATATAATAAAAATAATCAAACAACGGTAACGTGTAGTAAAGCATAGAGGCTAGCTCAGGGTGTGCAAAGAGGGCAAGAAACATAAACAGTGCAAATTGAAGGTACAGGGTCATCATACAGGTAAAGTCAATAGTAGAGAAAGGAAGTTAGTTGTGTAGTGATGTTACTAAGAATTTACTTGAAAAAAAGGTATGTAAAGAGGAGCGAAATAGTGTAAAAAAGGGAGACATGAGAAAAATATAATAATAAGGAAAATGTAACAGTGGATAGTAAGCACAGGATAGACAAGCTCAAGTTTATCTAGCATATCAAGTATAAGTATACCTCACAACTGTCTGCGATTTTTGCGTACTGTCTCTGATTTTGCCTTATATTTTTGCCCTGTCTCTGATTCTCTGGTAAATCACTGAAAATTACAGGCAAATCAGTAATGCTAGATGTGACATCCCCACTCCGGGCCAGTAATCAAGGAGCCTGAATCCTTACCACTGTTCACTTGGAATACAAATGGATGCACTCAGTATTTCCAGATGCAGACCTCATCAAGCGCAGTTTCCCATAAGAGCACACAGGAACTTGCTCAGTCCAGGGGCTGGTTCCTCTCTTTCTCTTTCCAGACTTCCAATAAGACTCCCCACTGACACAGCGTTAGGGTTGAGTCCTTAGCCAGGTCCCAAGCCACGTCCTCCAGCACTCTCCCTTTGTGAAACCAATGCCTTCTGTCCCTGCTCCAGGCAGTTGGCATACACACTCTTTGACATCTGATTTGCACAAACACACACCTGGGAAAGGCTGGCGCAGATTCAAAATTGTAGCTTGCTACAGACCCTCCACCATGCCCCAGGATTCCCACTCCTCATTTCTTGATACACTGAAAAGTATTAGGGTACAACTGAACACCCTAACAATGGGCGATTTCAACTGCCCCACCATTAGCTAGGAAAACTAATCATGTACCAACTCTTTTGCTCAACGTTTTCTGGAATTCATAAATTCCAACGCCTTGGATCAACTTATTCACACCCCCACCAGGGGCAGCAATATCCTAGACCTGGTCATTACCAACATGGGCAACTGGTGTTCCACACCAGAGGTCAATTCCTCATTGGTCAGATCCAACCACAAGCTAATCACCCTAGACATTCACATCCCACCTCCCACCCCCAATTAGGGAAACCACCGTAAAAAAAGTCTCCAAAGCCAACTTCACACTTCTTAAGACAGATGTGGCAAACTTCATGACACCCATGCAGATGGATAATAGAGGTACAACTGCTGAATCCTACACAAATGCACTTTATAAGCACTTACACGAGTGCATGGATCATGCTATCCCTAATAGAACCGAAATGCTATCCTCCAAAAAAAGGAAGCCAATCTGGTGGTCCTCTGCCATAAACAAACTTTACAACAGAAGAAAGAAACTGTTGCAAAAAAGAGTAAAATCCCATGACTGGAGGAACTCCCTGGTCAACCTCAGTAAGAAGCTGAGATCCCTCATAAAATCCTCCAAAGCTAGTTACGAAAACAAAATTGCCACTCTAAAGACAACCACAAAACATTCTATAGCTATGTCAAGAATCTCAATGGCAACACTCAGATCTGCTCTGAGTTACAGCACAATGGCACTAAATATACAAAACCAACTGGTATTGACAACATCCTGGCAGATAGGTGCAGTGCTAACTTTACCCCCCTCTCACCCCCTAGGGGGCCCATCTCTATACCGGAAGAATGCAAAGTTCCTGTAAATCGTGGCTGCACAGGTAAAAAAAACACTCTCCAAAGCCAAGAACACAGCATCCATGGGACCTGACAACATCCCAGGCTGCGTTCTACAGGAACTACAAAATAAACTGGCACCCTACCTAAGTACCATGTTCAATCATAGCCTCACCTTAGACTTTGTGCCCACTGAATGGCGCACTGCAACGGTTATCCCACTCCACAAAGGGGGAGCCACGACGGACCCTAGGAACTACCACCCCAGTAGCCTGATGAGCCTGGTCTGCAAGGCCATGGAGCGTATCATCATGGAACTCCTAAACAAAGACATTGGTAATCTCCAAACTCTGGACCCTGCCCAGTTCGGGTTTGTAAAAGGCAGATCATGTCTCCTAAACCTGAATGACTTATTTGAAGCAGTCACCAAAGCCATAGATGAGGGTAAGGTGGTTCACACAACTTATCTAGATTTCGCCAAGGCTTTCGACACCATCCCCAACTATGGGATTATAGATAAGCTCACTAAACTAGGTATAAATCTCTATGTCACAAGATGGGTTGCCAAATGGCTCATGGACAAAACCCACACTGTGAAAGTAGCAGACTCCAAATCCGACTTCAGACCAGTGACAAGTGGAGTACCACAGGTTTCAGTCCTGGGTCCTCTCCTGTTTGGTATCTACTTTTCTGAAGTACAGGCTAACACAGAAGGTCGTTGGCTAACAAAGTTTGCAGATGATTTCAAACCAGGAGCCATAACCAAAACTCCTAACGATGTGGACATACTACAAAAGGGCCTCACTGAGACAGATGCCTGGTGTCAAAGCCATGGCCTGAAGCTCAATGCCAAAAAGTGTATTGTCATCCCCTTTGGTAAAAACTCTGTACCCATGAACTACCACATAACTGGTAGTCTACTTAATGCCGAAAGTGTGATAAGAGACCTTGGAACACAGGTGGACAGTAGTCTCTCCTTTGATAATCACATTGCCACAGTGGTCAGGAAATCCTTCTACATGGCTCACCTCATCACAAAAGGTTTCTCATCCAGAAAAAAAGAGGTCATTGTTCCCCTCTACTCATCACTCATTAGACCCATTATAGAGTACAATGCCCCTTTTGGTATGTACCTCACAAGACATCTACAACAACTGGAAAGGCCACAGAAATACCTCACAAAGAGAATTACTGGCCTCAAACAGATGCCCTGCACAGACCGTCTCAAAAAATTCCAGCTTTACTCCGTCGCATATCGCCTACTCAGAGGCGATCTCTGCCAAACATACAAAGCTATGTCAAACCCAGAGCTGTTGGACATGCTCCACTTAAAGAAATCCCAATCCCTCTGAGCTAAACACTCTAGGGACCAAAACCTTGTCACCACAATAAACAGAACATGATGGACGGATAGATTCCTGTCCCAGAGACTTCCCATACTCTGGAACCGACTACCTGTGTCAAACAGAGCTCCTCATTAGCACTCTTCAAGAAAAATCTTGATGATTGGATGGGAAATAGGAAATTCATTCCAGGGATCACTTCTGTGGCTCTGCTCAACAGGGGCACAGGAAAATAATTTTCCTGGTTGGCAAAAGCCAGGGTACCTTTTTGGCTAGGCTTATACAGGCCCTAGGGCTAATAGCCTAGTACATACCTATGAACCTGCTGTGCCCCCTTCTGCCCAGACTATAAGGTAGTTAACACTGCCACCAGAACCCCTGCCAGCTACTTTAAGGCTCTTACAAGGGTACCCAATTATACTGAGGGGAATTAATATTAATACATCAAATCAAATCAAAACTTAAATATTTTCTAAAAGAGGACCAGCCAGGATGAAAAATTTAAACATATTTAACAATAAATAATAAAAAGAACATGAAAATACTAAATATCTAGTTACAGTAAACAGAAGAGTTTCAGTCACAGGAGATATTAAAAATAACACCAATGGAAAGTTTCACGGAGTTATAGAAAAACAGAATTTAGCTAGTTTCACTATCAAAAAAAAAAAAAAAATTGGCCCTAGGCGTGAGTGCGTGCGTGTGTGTGCCTTCTGTGGAAGGTTGGGTGCCAGACTGGCAACTCGACACCATAAAACCTCCACTGCCAATCATGAGCGGACAAGGTGATCTGCTGTGGCTATCCCTAACCGGGAAAAGCCGAAAGAGAGAGAGAGATAGTTTCACTATCTACTCCTGATTGACTAAAAGAATTATTGTTCCTACTTGCTGTATAGAGCAAAGCAAAATAATGTGGGTGACGGTCTTTCTAGTCTGGTTTCCAAGAACAGACTGCCCCTGAGACTTCAGTATCCTCTAATATTAAAAATTATTTCTGTACAAGATGACATCACATACATCTGCTCATCTGACTCTTGTTTCTCACACTATCGTCCATCACTAGAAGCTACTAGGGTTTAGCACCTATGTGCTACAATATACACTAGACCTTTAGCTAAGTTTTATTAAAGCATCTGGAAGGCATAAAACAATGAAACAATTCCACTCTTCCTACAGGAGTTATAACCTATTCTCTAGCACAGACATTGCATTTCTGGCTCCCTTCAAAACTGTGGGTTAACATCTTTATGGTTTAACCCATAAAGTAATTTAATATCAACAATATTTTTTTTCAAAATCAGGTGGATTAACTTCTTCTCTTACAGAATATTCTGTTGTATACATTTAAACAGTTACAACAATGCATATACATTTCTTTTCCTTCCAGCAGGGTGTACTGTTGATACATTTTAACACAAGCAAACCTCAAAAATACATATGCAGCACAAACATCTGTACAAATCAATTTTATATATACATGATGTATAATTATTTACAAAATTCCAGCTAGCTATGCTGGCAGATGTTACATATCCACTACCCCACTTTTCCTGGCATGGCTTGCAGTACCTCCTATCATCACACTAGACATTATAATTTCAATACTTCTTATTGTTCAGAAAATGCATGTTAATGCAAAACCTGTTGTTCTATTAACATTGAAAGCAAACTTGAGAAATATTTAAAACATATTCCTGATTTTTGTCCCATCCCACATTATTTTTTCTATGTCCAGAATTTGGGAGGCATGCAGGGACCCCATCGTCCAACACAACCATCGATCATGGTAAAAGTAAACTTAAAACTTATATATATATATATATATATATATATACGTATATATATATATATATATATATATATACATATATATTCTACTGTGGCAGCATCTACTGTTACCACTGCCTAAAGTTTTTCTTTTTTTGCTTCTTCCTTCAATTTAAGATTAAAAAAAAACATACATGCAAAGGGAAAATATCCCTGAAGATTCATGTTCTACAGTTCCTGGCAACCTCTAGTCATATGACTAGTTAACTAGAGATTATGGCTACAAACTGCAAATACTTAGACTGGACAGTTTTCAGTAGTCTCTATGGTCAAGGTAATTCATGACTAGAAAACGCCAAGTCAGAAGTCACTGACAGCTGACCACAGCTATTTAGACTGCAAAGTAATAGTGCATTTGTTAGCCATATTACTATGATCACAGAACAAAAATCTTTGCATTTTTACTGGGACATTTACTGAGGCACAGTATTTCACAGCTGGAGCATGTACACCAGTATGTGGCTCTACTTGTGGATGGTATAAATGCCATTATAAGTCTGTCAAATGAGACTCTTGCAGCCCTTAACCAAGTCAATTTACATACTGCAGCTCTAAATTGTCCATGGAACTCAGATGTGGTATCTGAGTCTGGATTAACAGCCACACTTGCATCTCACTTTAAAGTTATATCACCCTGTAACACATCTATTTTACATCCCCAAACTTCCTTGTATACTTTACAGGTGGGGCTGGTAAAAGATAGAGATATAAATATGTGGCCACTCTGGTGGCATACAGGGATAAAACCCATACATCACAAGATGGGTTGCAAACTGGCTGAGTGACAGAACCCACAGGGTCAGAGTTGCTGGCGCCATGTCAGACTCAAAGCCTGTCACAAGTGGTGTACCACAGGGCTCAGTCCTGGGCCCACTCTTGTTTGGCATCTACTTTTCCGAAGTACAAGCAAACACAGGAGGGTTATGGCTGACAAAGTTTGCAGATGACTGCAAACTGGGCGCCATAGTAGAAAACACATCTGACACAGATATCCTTCAGAAGGGTCTCACAGAAATGGATAACTGGTGCCAGAGCCATGGCCTAAAGTTAAATGCCAAAAAATGCATAGTCATACCCTTCGGGAAAAACAAGGTTACCCCTAGCTACCAAATAGGTGGCAATCCACTGAGCACAGAAGAAGTTATCAGAGACCTGGGGACCCAGGTTGATAGTAGTCTGTCATTCGACACCCATGTAGCTAAAGTAGTTAGGAAGACCTTCTACATTGCCCACCTTATCATGAAGGGATTCTCATCTAGATCAAGGGAGGTCATAGTCTCCCTATACTCATCACTCATCAGACCAATGATTGAGTACAATGCCCCATTCGGAATGTATCTGACCCGACACTTGCAGCAGCTGGAGAGGCCACAAAGTTCCTCACAAAAGGATAAAGGGTCTCAAACATCTGTCCTATGCTGCCCGACTGAAAGAACTCCAGCTCTATTCAGTCGCCACCGCTTGCTCAGAGGTGACCTTTGCCAAACATACAAGGCCATGTCAAACCCAGATTTGATGAATATGCTTCACCTCAAAAATCTAGATCCGTCAGAGCCACAAGGGCGGAGACTTAAACCTCGACATGGCTATTAATAGGACGTGCTGGAGGGATAGATTCATCACCCAAAGACTCCCTATGCTGTGGAATAAAATCCCGGTATATGTGAGGCAGAGCACCTCGCTGGCCTTGTTCAAGAGAAATCTTGACCAATGGATGGGAGATCGCAGATATACCCCAGGGATTACCTCAGTGTCACTGCTCAACAGAGGCACAGCAAAATAATGGGTATAGTTCCCCATACTAAAGGGGTGGCGTAAGCCACAAAACTATGGGCTAGGCTTGTAAATGCCCTCGGGCAGATAGCCTAGTATGAACCTATGAACCTATGAACCTATGAACAGTGGTGCAGTCAACCCAGGTTTGATTCATGGCTCAGGTGACTGGCAGAGTGATAGACGGATGGAAGTGTCCATTCTTGGTGGGACAGCATTCATTAATGGTGAACCTTTGGAGTAGGTTTTTCTAAAGAGTAATTGCCCTTGAATAAATCAACAAATGTGGGAGGCATGGCAAGGAATGGGTAGGGTATCTAAAAGAGCCCCCTAGGAAGGAAGTGGAGACAAGATGGAAGACCTGGCATAGACATGAGGTACTTGGGGGGGTCAGGCCAGTGAAAATGACATCCCAAGGGGGGACCACAAAATCAGATAATAATGTGTAAGTCTTTAATCTCTGCATAAAATTATATGCTGGAGAGTGAGAGATCATTTCTAAAGAAGAACAGGTAATCTGGATATAAAATAATCATTTTAAGTTAAACATAGGAAGTAAATAAATCCTATGAATACTAAGAAACCAAGGCCCTGTCCTAATGGTAGTGCAGTTCTGTACATATTGCCTTATAAATTTTGACTGTAAAGGGTGAATGTTGCCTTGTGAATTTTGAACTTAGAAAGGTTCTGTTGTTTAGATAATCTGTTGTCTTATGACAGACAATCATGAGGATGACAAATATTTATTTATTTATTTATTTTACATTTGTTTACTTGGAAAGTCCGACTAGGATAAGACACATTTTCAGTGGAGGCCCAGGGAGAATGCAGAGATTATACAAAAACTTATACAAGAAATCATATAAAAAATATATATACAAGATATACAGTACACCAGAAGTTACGTTCTATGCTATTATAGCTGACATTTGTGTTATACAATCATCTGATATAATTCCTTACTATAGTGTAGACGTTGTAGTTTCTCAAAGTAGATTGAGGAAAGGATTACACGGGGGAAATTGGGTAGAAAAAGAGGAGGTTAGAGATTATCTAGACATGAGATAGGGTATAGATTATGAGGTGGTCAGGGAAGAAAAAGTATGACCAGAAGCTATTAAAACTAGTTATCCTGGAGTAGTACAGGAACAATTAAGTGGAAGTGCAGATGATTTATGAAAAGTAAGTGACTGAAAGTATCAGAGGCTGTTTTTTTTAGATAAAAAACTGTTCAAGTTAATTTACCTTAGTCTGTTGGTGGTAGTAATGGAAGGATTTTTATGGGTATCAGTAGCCTGGTTATGAAAGGTTAGAAAATATCTAGAAAATAATAACAAAGATTATCTATACGCATAGATCTAGATCAAGAGAAGTCAAGTGTATCATTCTGAAGGACATGCTGGACACCCTATTAAGACAGAACATTTGAGTCATTACACCTGAATCAATCTGGCAGCGCAAAGAACTGAGGCTCTGACTCTGAGATGGTAACGAGCTGCTTCCTATAGTGAGGAGTACAGGGTTTGACTCTTTCTATCTCCATTTAACTGCTGTGTAACTCTGAGCAAGTCATATAACTAAACAGTACACCCACATTGTTCCAGAAAAGGGGCACTTTTCCAGTGGGTTCATCTGCTTAACAAACAGATTAAAATAAAATTTAAAAAATCACTAGCAATTTACATTCTGTAGTCTCTGAGGGTCCTGATATATTTTTATGAGAAAGTTACTGTAATACTTCATCTGGTTACATGACTGCATTTTTATGAAGAAAGGAACACTTCACATACTTCTTTTTTTTTTGTTTTTGTGTGCCGCACCAGCTAGATACTGTGCTCATATTGTGCCCGAGCAGGAAAAATAACCTGGAGCTGTGACTACTCTAAACCCTACTTACTGGAAACAGCAACTCAGAAACTCATAAAAAATGTATGAAATGACTACAGAGGACAACCAAATACTGCATGCTGTAATCCAGAAACATACAAATAGAAACTGTGGTTGAAACTGACACAGACAGTTGGGACACAGTAAACAAATATTTCAGGGGAGAAAAAATGCTGTGAATCAAGGCATGCCATGATTCTAGAGGACATCATGGTGTAAATGTAGAAAAGATGCCAGGAGAAAGGCTCTGAGCTTTTACTGGGCTGCTTCTTTTTTTCTTTTCAGTAAGGTAATAGGAATTTTTCACAATCTTTTGCAGGATGAACTGTTGGTTAAACAATGGCAGAGTTCAAAGGTGCTTGGGATAGATACAAGGAAACTGTGCCATTAAGGTAAAGTTCACACTGCATATTAGTCAGGGCATAAGGTAACAAATTAAGTCTATGTAAAACATCCAGACACGTTAAATCCAGTAGCTGTTATTGACAATGTTATTCTCAATTTCGGACTTTTAGTGTTTCAAGATCTACCATAAATTATTGCTCAAAAGTTTCTGAATACTGTATGAAACATATACATTTGTAAACCATTAGTGGTCTTTGTACATCTAGCTGTTTGCAAATATTAACCTAAATTCCACATGCAAAAACAAATAAATATGACAGAGTAAGTTCATGGAAAATCTGCATGCATGTGAGAAGGGCAGCCATTTCTTTCAGTTTGGGTTGTCCATTCGATGTTCTTCACTTTTCAGTACCATGGCAGTCTGCTACAGCTTCCACCTGTTTTTCAAAAATCCACTGACTAAAATATATCTGCATCTCACTGATTAAAGCTAATTACATTTCTACTACAAAATGATTTTAAATGCGCCCATGATGGGCACAAGTATGTTAACTACAATATTAGTTTATGCATTACCTGTATTACAAAAGGAAAGAATTAGACTACAAATTAATCTTCTTTTACCTGGACAGGAAAGGTGCTGGCTACTGCTCTAATGGAAAGGGTCATATAAATACACAGTTTTGCGGTACTAAAAAAGCTATACTCTTACTACTGTGCACAAGAGAGATGTTAAGGCATGTGTATTACTGTGTGCACCATACATTACACTAGTGCATACTCTTGATATGTTCATGTATTACGGTGTGCACCATACGTTACACTAGTGCATACTCTTGACATATCCATATATTACTGTGTGCACCACACATTACATTAGTGCATACTCTTGACATGTTCGTGTATTACTGTGTGTACCATACATTATACTAGGCCATACTCTTGACATGTTTGTGCATTACTGTGTACACCATATGTTACACTAGTGCATACTCTTGACATGTTCTGCCCTCTGTGTACTTCTACTCAGTATATATTTGTAAGAGTTTGTTCCCTTGTTAAATTACATTAGAATAAGTTTGCTTCAGACTATTTATAACTTAAACATTAACTGCTACACTCAAACGCCTGGCAAGAAACAGCAACAATGTAATAACAGTAAACAACAAAACAGATAATACACAACCTAGACTGTTGGTGGGTCAGCTACACTAGTGTTTACTCTTGACATGTTTGTGTATTACTGTGTGCACGATACATTACACTAGTGCATACTCTTGACATGTTTGTGTATTACTATTATCATATTATTATTATCATATTGTGCTTTAACCTGGTTACCAGTCTCATCTAATACTTAATGCAGTATTCACCATGACTGCAATTTATAGGTCATCTAGGGCAGTAGCAATGCAGTAAAATATCTCTTCTTTCGGTGCAATACATGATACAAATTAATAAATTAACCATAAGGTCCATAGTGCAATACTTAGATGTCTCTTTCTGTGCAAGGATCAATGCAATATCTTAACCAAATATCTGTGCAGTACTAAGTCTCATGCAAGTAAGTGTTCACTTTGAAAAGTGTTAAAATGTTTCTAATTATGTACAGTATTAGTCTGTCTGCCTGCATGTCCGTGATGTAATAGCTAGGTATTTTATGTGTAAATGTCTGTGAAAATAGTCTATATGTTGTCTGCACATTGAGTCTGAAGACACGGAATTTCGTTCAGTTTTTGCACTTGTGTGATTTCTGAATGACAATAAAGTTTACTTTGACTTTTAACTTTATTACTGTGTGTACCATACATTACACTAGTACATACATCTTGGCATGTTCGTGTATTACTGTGTGCACCATACATTACACTAGTGCATATTCTTGCCATGTTCTGCCCTCTTTGTACTTCTACTCAGTGTATCTTTGTAAGAGCTTATTCCCTTGTTAATTACATTAGAATAAGTTTGCTTCAGGCTATTTATAACTTAAACATTAACTACTGCACTCAAAAGCCTGGTAAAAAAAACAGCAGAAATGTGATAACAGTAAACAACAGAACAGATAATACACATCCTACACTATTGGTGGGCCAGCTGCATCAAACTTCAAGACAATAAAAGCCAAAAAAACATGCTGCTCAGTATCGCTGAAACACACACACACACACACACACACACACACACACACACATGCACACATAGTTCATGCAACTTACTTCCTCTTTGTTAATAAATAAAGTGGTACAGAAGTGACTTTCAGTCTCAGCTGATGACCACTGCTTCCGGAATGATTTGAATAGCTGCTGAGCTAAGACTTCAGGGGAGCACAAATCCAAATTAGAACAGGATCTGAAATCAACAACAAGAAAAAAAAAGAAGTGTAACAAACTGTTGAAAATAACATGTATCTTGCAGACATGCTGCTTTGCTGGACTCTGATTATTACCATGCATTTGTCAGCAAGTTATAAAAAGCAAAAGTTCTTTATGTATTAACTGTACCTTGGAAGCAGCTCTGGGGTGTCCTCAGAAGTAGCATTATCTTTCTGGAGTACCCCTTTTCCTTCTAAAAATAGAAAGAAATAATACTTATATATTATGCACACAGACACACACACACACACACACACACACACACACACACACACACAAACACAAAACACACATACAGAAATTCTCACAATGCATTATTTGCTTTAAAACATTCTTAAAATATTTCACAACGCACACTAATTTCCCCAAAATAGTATTACCTGCTTTAAAACATTCATAAAATATTTCACATGCCAGTCAAAAAACATATTGCCTTTTCACACCTAATAATGACCTTTAATCATAACAGTTCAGTATTAACTTTCCACCTGCTACATTCTGTGTTGCTGGATCTTGATAAAAACTCTGCTACTCAACAGTCTGAAAGTACAGTTTTGTACCTACCATAAATGTAGATATTCGAGTGTTCACACTGCTGCAGTCATTACACTTGGGTTATCCTACCATCAGGCGGTCCTGCAGTCGGCGGTTATCCTGCCGTCAGGTGGTTCCGCAGTTGGCCAGAGTTCCAAAGTCTTGGTCCGGCGTCGGTTGCTGTCACTTCTTCCCTGACGTCAGTGCGCCAGGGGTATATAAGATGCATCCAACGCCATTTTCTTCAGTTTTTCTTGCCCCAGATGTCAGGTGCCCCCAAGTAGGTAGGCAATATATATTGCTAATAAAAAATATATATATATAAAATAAAAACAATACCTTCAGTTACAAGCAAATACACCACAAAGGTTGTATAGGATAGAAAGGTATTAGTACACCAAAAGACCCAATGCTGATGGAAAAAAACCGCCACTCGTTGTCTTAACGCTCAGTTTATTGTTGCACAAAACACATCCAGCGTTTTCGCGTCCTTAGTAAGGAAGCTTCTTCAGAGAAAAAACCAAGTAGCGCGAGACAGCGCTTTAAATACAACTTTTTTATGTAATTGTGTAAGTTGATGTTTAACATTTAAGCATAACTTACTATATTTTTAAATATTTGTTTTATTTTTATAAATACTTTTTATTAAATCAGTCCAGCACGACTTACGTACCGGACAAGTTGTATTTAAAGCGCTGTCTCGCGCTACTTGGTTTTTTCTCTGAATAAGCTTCCTTACTAAGGACGCGAAAACGCTGGATGTGTTTTGTGCAACAATAAACTGAGCGTTAAGACAACGAGTGGCGGTTTTTTTCCATCAGCATTGGGTCTTTTGGTGTACTAGTCTGTTATCGTTTTTGCTCGTTCTTTCAGGATAGAAAGGTATAGATAAGTCCAGCTAGGACAGAGGGGATGGAGGGAGGGTAACCTGGACTTCAGCAGTGTGAACACTTGAACATCTACATTTATGGTAGGTACAAAACTGTACTATGTTCATCATGTTACACTGCTGCAGTCATTACACTTGGGTAGAATCCCAAAGCTAAGGTTGGGTGGCTGGTCTATAAAGAGTTAGGATTGGCTATGAGGCCCTGCAGAACTGCAGTGGCAAATCCTGCTCTGGATTTAGAGTAAAGAGGCAAGTGGTAATGCTTGGTAAAGGTGTGCACTGAACTCCAAGTTGCAGCCTCCAAAATTTCCTTGGTAGGTACTCCTCTGAGAAAGGCTGTTGAAGTGGCTGTTGCCCTGGTGGAATGTGGCCTAATGTTATTAGGGACTGATTTTCAATGCTGTGTGTAGCAGTAATGAATACAGTGTCCTATCCATTTGGAGATAGTCTGCTTTGAGATAGCCTTGCCCTGAGATCCTGCAGCACATGCTACAAACAGTTGCTCAGTTTTCCTGAAAGCTTTTGTTTTGTCCAAGTAGAAGCGTAGCTGCCTGTGTATGTCCAAAGAGTGCAGAAGTTTCTCCCCTTTATTCTGGGGGTTTGGATAAAAAGTTGGCAAATGGATGGTTTGGTTAAGAGCCACACTAGATACCACCTTTGGCATAAAGGTAGGGTTTGTCCTTAAAGAAACCCTGTCCTGATGAAAAATTATAAAAGGTTTCACTGCCATTAATGCCTGTAGCTCTGAGACTCTTCGTGCTGAAGTTACTGCCAGGAGCAGAGCTGTTTTTCATGATAAAAATTGTAGATAGGCTGTATTAGCTGGCTCAAAAGGTGGCAGGGTCAGTTTTTCCAAAATGAAATTGGGGTCCCAAGTTGGTGTTGGTGCTCTCCGGGGTGATCTTATGTTTTTAGCCCCTCTGAGGTACTGCTTTAGCAAGGGATGAGAGAGAATAAAGGAGGATCCGTGTTGTAATGTGCTGAAATGGCAAAGGCGTGGATCTTAATTGATGAGAAGGATAGGCCTTTGTCCAGCATCTCAGTTAAGTATTGTAAAATCTGAGGAATGTTTGGGACAAGAGGGTCAAGGCTATGAGCCTGGTTCCAGGCACCGAATCTCTTCCATTTTTCTGAGTAAGCTTTCCTGGTGCTAGGCCTCCTGGCCTCCAAAATGACATCCATAACAGCTTTAGAGAGAGGTGCTGCCTGTTTGACTAATGAATCTGCCATGCAGCCAGGTTTAGTGTTTTGAGCTGACCGTGCAGGATCTGATTGTTTTGTTGACTTTAATGGTAAGTTGTGAAGGTCTGAAAACACCCTCAGAAGCCGATGCCTGCTCAGTGGCTCTGGACCCATCTGAGGGATTAGTTTCCATAGGCCCAATACCTTGAGTTTCCAGAGGCCAAGTTGTCTCCATGTGGGAGTCGGAGGCAGCCTGTGGCTCTGAGGTAGCGGGTGTCAAGGGCTTGGAAAGCGCCTCACTGAGAACCGGCGAACTGGCGACTGGCCTAGAAGAGGTTTTGTTGTCGGTTTTGGACCTCGGATGCCTGTCTTTATCCTTGTCTTTGCGTTTTTTCAGAATTGCGGTCGTCGGTTGATCCGACGGCATAGTATAATTGAACCTTCGGCCAAAGTAGTGCAAAGCAAAATCAAAATGTTGTTTTATTGTGCGTTTGTTAAATTTAGCACAAAACCGACAACTAGTGACGTCGTGGTCAGGGCCTAGGCATGGAATACAGTAAGAGTGGAAGTCCTTATGAGGTATTTGCTTCCCACAAGAAATACAATTATTAACTTTTTCTGACATCAGTCTGAGGCAAGAAAAAAGTTTCCCCAATGGGGTACTTAGCTTTATTGAAGACTTCGGATCTGAAATTCGACTTCAAAAATCTCAGGAGTCGGACGACCGGCTCTTGCAAACTGCTTCTGCTTCGGGCACCGTGTGGCAATAAAGACTGAAGAAAATGGCGTCGGATGCATCTTATATATCCCTGGTGCACTGACGTCAGGGAAGAAGCGACAGCAACCGACACTGGACCAAGACTTTGGAACTCTGGCCGACTGCAGGACCGCCTGACGGCAGGGTAACCGCCGACTGCGGGACCGCCTGATGGCAGGATAACCTAAGTGTAATGACTGCAGCAGTGTGACACGATGATCATCAATACAGTTTACTGTTGAAATTCTGGTGCCTCTGAGTATAAAATTAAGTTTCTGCTGCAATTAATTACTTTTTTCCACCAGATTTTGCTCAGCAAAGCTTTTTCCTTTTGGCGTGAGACAACTGACAGTTTGATGCCTTCATGTTGCATCCAGTATGATTCTCCTCTGTCCCATCCATCTTCTTGCTGCTCTCATCACTATCAAACAACATCATTACCTACAACTGTAATCCACTCATTAGTGATAATGTTGAAATAAAAATGGATTAGACATAGGTTACTGAATCACTTGTAAATGAATGTATTTGGCAAAATATGCTAGCATAGGAATTTTGTTATAAATGATAGTTCATGTCTACTTTTATCGGAGAGGGGGTGCCATGCCCTCTCCTGTAGTACATACCAATATGAGGGCTGAATCTATCCCCATCTCACTGTCACATAAATGTATCTTGCTGTGAGATCAAGCCATCTCAGACAAAAACAAACTCTTGGGTTTTCAGCAGAAGCCAAACACAATCTTACCTGCCACTTCCAGATGGAAAACTGTTCTTAGAAAATTGATAGACCAGCAAGACGTAAATAAATATGCTAACAAAATCATGCTTTCATTAACTGTGATATGATTTATATCCCACACCCAGTCCCCAAAATAAAGCAAACACTTTTTCTTAACCTAATCCTTTGAAATTAAGCATCTGAATAAAGATTATCTAGCAATATGTTACCAGTATACCTGTCTGCACTAGGGGAGATGAGACCCCTGGTAAACGTAAGTGTCTGTCTATGCCACTGATGATCAGAGATTGGGTAGTACAAAGGATGTTATATTACCAGGCATGATACGGCAAGACTAAATGATTTTATATCAGATCTCTGGCCTTAAGGAAGCTTAGACAAATCTTAGTTTAGATTTGTGACTTAGCCATGGTAAGTGTCTCTTTTAAATTGTATAGCCTAATGGAGAAATGAAGAAAAGCCATGCACACACACTCACCCCTCTTTGCATGGAAAAGTATATACATCATAATGACCCCCTTATCACTTCAGCATTAAATCCATCTGTTAGGCTCCATTTAGTGCTAGCACTTAGTAAAATCATTTAAAATTGTCAAAATCACAGAAGTAGGCTCTATTAGCACAAATCAGCTCAACGAGGTTCTGTCAAAAGTTCTAGCTACTATTCACACAACTAAAAGCAGCAATAACCTAAAAAAACTATTTAAATACTATTTATAGTGGGTAAGTTAACCAGAGACAGTGCATTCATTGGGTGCTCTGTATATCAGCTATACTTTGTCTAAGAAAGTACACAGTGAATATGGGGGTGACCGATTAAGTGCCAAATCCAATAGGCCCTACAACATCTGATTCGTCAGCTTTTTTCAGTACTACAGTTGGAATATGGAAGTGGAGATGAGAATGGGTGAATAAGGTTTTCCAGGTTTTGGCTAGCAGTGTGGTTTAGACACTTGAGGGAATGACTAGCTGGTGCAACAACTAGCAGGATAGGGAGTCTGGAATGGGAAATGCAGGAACTTAGGATGATAGTATGGGAAATGAAAACAGAAGGCGGGGGAACTGAACAATAAGGGAGGATGGACAAGTATTTAACAGGGTCCAGAAGAGGCAACAAGTGGCAAAATATGGTCACTAAGGGTGTGAGTATGCAAGTGAGACCTAGACATGGAAACAGGGTGGAAAAGGAAAAAAGTTAGATAGGGAAAGCAGAGAGAGTTATAGGAATGATAAAACATTTTATAACATTGGAGAGTGATATATCTAAGATTGCCATGTTCCTAAGAACGATTTTAGGGTAATAACTACTCTGGGAATGTAGCAATGAATTGGAAACAAGTGTAGAAATGTTTAAAAGACTACTTACAGATACCACTATGACATAAATATGCCAGTTATGTTTCAAGTATACATGAGTCATAATGGTATAGGAACAAGAGAAATGACTGCACAAAAGATATGCTCAGATAGAAAATAAAACAGTTACCAATAGTGCATGGATGTGAGAAATGCTATTAATGCATACAAAAATTATAGGAAAAATAAACCACAAACCCCTGCAAATTATATGAACAAAATTTCTTGCACAACATACCACTGAAATTGCAAAGGATTTAACTTAATCTTTTAATTATGAAATGAGAGGGATGTGTAGACAAGGGAAGGCACGGCACATAACAGATATGTTAAGAAGAGTATATTTGGCAGTCATGGATAAGAATAACTACTAGAAGAACCAACAGAAAAAGAAATTCAGAAGTCACTGATACAAATTCACAAATGTATTTACTGAAATACTTTACAGTGAAATGATGGCTTTAGCAAAATCATTAGCAAGGAAAGAAATGTTTTGCTTTTTATTCAAGGAAGAACTAATGCGTGCTTAAAGTCTGAAGTTGAAGGCTAACAAAATATTAGTTCCCATTCTAGGAAGACACATGTCTGAGAGATTACATGAATCAAACCTATATATAATGATCAATAAATAAACAAATCACACCTGGATGCAAAGTGCAAAGAAAGAGCAAGAGATATAATATTTTGGGCAGGAATGTCAACTCAAATAGAATGAGAAGTGCACACTTATGCCATCCACAATGCATTCCATAACAACAATCCTAAAGAAAAAAATCAGCACACTAACTTCCAAATTATTAAATGAAATAAATTATGGCCACAGAAATACATTTCAGCTTGTTCATTTTGGTCATATGTACTGTTCTTACACCATAAGCCTGATCGATGATTAACTGTAATCAAGTAACTACATTTTTATTTCACAGCTTTCTTCTCAATCACTGTCCCAAAATTATCCAGTTGCAGATTGTGTATAACTCAAATTCTTGAATGAGATCAAGTAAAAATGCATACTAATGCAATAAATGCATTAATATCATCTGTATGTACATACCTCCAGGTAACAATATATCTACACTTGAAGATATTCTGCACTGGCTATCATGTCACTACCCCCAAGAAACCCTACTACTTGGAGACTTTAACATAGATTGGGGCATCTGTTCCTCAGAATCCCCAACCACCCATATTAACCTGCATGCATTTACACAAATCATATCCACCCCTACCAGGACAGGTAAACCCAACCAAAAAGAAAGCATACTTGACTGGGTACTCATAAATAGTCACCCCAAACTGCACACCTCTGGTACCCTCCCTGATGGCCTAAGCGATCACCTTCACACATATGTAATTAAGCACAAAGCCATTAATTCCCAGCAACCCTTACTCAGAAAGGTTAGAAACAATATAAACTTTGACCCTGCCAAATTCCAACAAGAACCAAACTCATGTAATTGGTCTAATCTAAAACACCTCCCCTTAGAGGAAGCAGTAACATACTTTAACAACAAATTCCTTGAGATCCTTGATTTGCATGCACCTGTTCGTTCAAAGAGAACAAAGGCAAAAACTGCGCCATGGCTTTCTAAACAGTCTAAACTCAAAATTACCCTTAGAAACAAAGCATGGGCTTTATGACGTTCTTCTAAAGACTCCCAAGATCACATTAAATCCAGGCAATCCAGGAACAAAACTAAAAAATCCATTTTACAAGACAAAAAACAATACTACTGTAATTTACAGACAGTAAATCAAAATAACCCTCAGAAGTTTTGGGCAGGTTTAAATAATCTACTACATCCTGGACAAACTTCAACCCCAATCCATGCTGCTACTATTTATAAAACCCCTGAAGATGTTTCTAACAGTTTTAACCAATTCTTTACTGAGACAATTCAAGCCCTAGCTAGCCAACTACCTCCTAGCTCCCCTGGTCCTGAAAGTAGCACCCCTAGAAACCTACTCGCATTCAGCTTCCAAGCAGTTGCCACTTCACTTATCCGTACCTTGATCAAAAAATTAAAACCCACTATACTTACTGCTGATCATCTCCCTGCCGAGTACCTACAAAAATCAGCTGATGCTATTGCTTACCCCTTCTCAATACCAATCAATCGAACCATGGTAGAAGCTAAAATTCCCACCATCTGGAAAATATCCTATGTAATCCCACTTCACAAAGGAGGCAGCTCTACTGAATTCTCCAATTATAGGCCAATAGCTAAGATTGCAAAGATTATGGAAAAATGTATTCATAGACAACTCATGAACCACGTAATCCAGAATCACCTTATGGCAGACACTCAGCACGGCTTCCATCCTCATCACAGTACTACTTCAGCCCTCCTAGCCTTTACCAACACCATAAACCATAATCACAACAATAATTATATATCCTCAGCCCTCTTCTTGGATCTTTCCAAGGCATTCGATATGGTTGATCACTAACTTTTAATCCACACCCTGCAAACATTCTGTCTAGATACTAAAGCCCTTCAATGGTTTCAGTCCTACCTGAATGGTCGACAGCAGGCTGTCCTCTGGCAGAACAAACTCTCTAACCATCTACCTAACACCCTTGGAGAACCACAAGGCTCTATACTAGGGCCCTTACTGTTCTCCATCTTCATTAACGACCTTTATACTGTCATCCTAAAAGTCAGCTGTATTCAATATGCTGATGACTCTACTCTGATTTGCTTGGCCACATCTCCAATTGAGTTATGGTCAGCTACCCAGACCACCTTTAATACAATAGAAAACTGGTTTTCTGAATGTCGTCTGATCCTAAATCCCCAAAAAACTAAAATGCTGTTATTTTCACCAACACGTAGGTCTACCACTTTCATCTTTACCATAAATTCAAATGATGGCACAATAATCTCCCCTGACCCCTCTACAAAACTATTAGGTGTCATCATAGATAATAATCTAAAATTTGACCTACACGTTAACCAAACTATCAAAACCATCAACAAAAAATGATGATCAGAGATTGGGTAGTACAAAGGATGTTATACTGCCAGGCATGATACGGCAAGACTAAATGATTTTATATCAGATCTTTGGCCTTAAGGAAGCTTAGACAAATCTTAGTTTAGATTTGTGACTTAGCCATGGTAAGTGTCTCTTTTAAATTGTATAGTCTAATGGAGAAATGAAGAAAAGCCATGCACACACACTCACCCCTCTTTGCATGGAAAAGTATATACATCATAATGACCCCCTTATCACTTCAGCATTAAATCCATCTGTTAGGCTCCATTTAGTGCTAGCACTTAGTAAAATCATTTATAATTGTCAAAATCACAGAAGTAGGCTCTATTAGCACAAATCAGCTCAACAAGGTTCTGTCAAAAGTTCTAGCTACTATTCACACAACTAAAAGCAGCAAGAACCTAAAAAAACTATTTAATGCTGGCTGGTAAAGAAAGTACTAGTGGGTAAGTTAACCAGAGACAGTGCATTCACTGGGTGCTCTGTATATCAGCTATACTTTGTATAAGAAAGTACACAGTGAATATGGGGGTGACCGATTAAGTGCCAAATCCAATAGGCCCTACAACATCTGATTCGTCAGCATTTTTCAGTACTACAGTTGGAATATGGAAGTGGAGATGAGAATGGGTGAATAAGGTTTTCCAGGTTTTGGCTAGCAGTGTGGTTTAGACACTTGTGGGAATGACTAGCTGGTGCAACAACTAGCAGGATAGGGAGGCTGGAATGGGAAATGCAGGAACTTAGGATGATAGTATGGGAAATGAAAACAGAAGTCAGGGGAACTGAACAATAAGGGAGGATGGACAAGTATTTAACAGGGTCCAGAAGAGGCAACAAGTGGCAAAATATGGTCACTAAGGGTGTGAGTATGCAAGTGAGACCTGGACATGGAAACAGGGTGGAAAAGGAAAAAAGTTAGGTAGGGAAAGCAGAGAGAGTTATAGGAATGATAAAACATTTTATAACATTGGAGAGTGATATATCTAAGATTGCCATGTTCCTAAGAACGATTTTAGGGTAATAACTACTCTGAGAATGTAGCAATGAATTGGAAACAAGTGTAGAAATGTTTAAAAGACTACTTACAGATACCACTATGACATAAATATGCCAGTTATGTTTCAAGTATACATGAGTCATAATGGTATAGGAACAAGAGAAATGACTGCACAAAAGATATGCTCAGATAGAAAATAAAACAGTTACCAATAGTGCATGGATGTGAGAAATGCTATTAATGCATACAAAAATTATAGGAAAAATAAACCACAAACCCCTGCAAATTATATGAACAAAATTTCTTGCACAACATACCACTGAAATTGCAAAGGATTTAACTTAATCTTTTAATTATGAAATGAGAGGGATGTGTAGACAAGGGAAGGCACGGCACATAACAGATATGTTAAGAAGAGTATATTTGGCAGTCATGGATAAGAATAACTACTAGAAGAACCAAAAGAAAAAGAAATTCAGAAGTCACTGATACAAATTTACAAATGTATTTACTGAAATACTTTACAGTGAAATGATGGCTTTAGCAAAATCATTAGCAAGGAAAGAAATGTTGTTTTGCTTTTTATTCAAGGAAGAACTAATGCGTGCTTAAAGTCTGAAGTTGAAGGCTAACAAAATATTAGTTCCCATTCTAGGAAGACACATGTCTGAGAGATTACATGAATCAAACCTATATATAATGATCAATAAATAAACAAATCACACCTGAATGCAAAGTGCAAAGAAAGAGCAAGAGATATAATATTTTGGGCAGGAATGTCAACTCAAATAGAATGAGAAGTGCACACTTATGCCATCCACAATGCATTCCATAACAACAATCCTAAAGAAAAAAATCAGCACACTAACTTCCAAATTATTAAATGAAATAAATTATGGCCACAGAAATACATTTCAGCTTGTTCCTTTTGGTCATATGTACTGTTCTTACACCATAAGCCTGATCAATGATTAACTGTAATCAAGTAACTACATTTTTATTTCACAGCTTTCTTCTCAATCACTGTCCCAAAATTATCCAGTTGCAGATTGTGTATAACTCAAATTATTGAATGAGATCAAGTAAAAATGCATACTAATGCAATAAATGCATTAATATCATCTATATGTACATACCTCCAGGTAACAATATATCTACACATGAAGATATTCTGCACTGGCTATCATGTCACTACCACCAAGAAACCCTACTACTTGGAGACTTTAACATAGATTGGGGCATCTGTTCCTCAGAATCCCCAACCACCCATATTAACCTGCATGCATTTACACAAATCATATCCACCCCTACCAGGATAGGTAAACCCAACCAAAAAGAAAGCATACTTAACTGGGTACTCATAAATAGTCACCCCCAACTGCACACGTCTGGTACCCTCCCTGATGGCCTAAGCGATCACCTTCTCACATATGTAATTAAGCACAAAGCCATTAATTCCCAGCAACCCTTACTCAGAAAGGTTAGAAACAATATAAACTTTGACCCTGCCAAATTCCAACAAGAACCAAACTCATGTAATTGGTCTAATCTAAAACACCTCCCCTTAGAGGAAGCAGTAACATACTTTAACAACAAATTCCTTGAGATCCTTGATTTGCATGCACCTGTTCGTTCAAAGAGAACAAAGGCAAAAACTGCACCATGGCTTTCTAAACAGTCTAAACTCAAAATTACCCTTAGAAACAAAGCATGGGCTTTATGACATTCTTCTAAAGACTCCCAAGATCACATTAAATCCAGGCAATCCAGGAACGAAACTAAAAAATCCATTTTACAAGACAAAAAACAATACTACTGTAATTTACAGACAGTAAATCAAAATAACCCTCAGAAGTTTTGGGCAGGTTTAAATAATCTACTACATCCTGGACAAACTTCAACCCCAATCCATGCTGCTACTATTGATAAAACCCCTGAAGATGTTTCTAACAGTTTTAACCAATTCTTTACTGAAACAATTCAAGCCCTAGCTAGCCAACTACCTCCTAGCTGCCCTGGTCCTGAAAGTAGCACCCCTAGAAACCTACTCGCATTCAGCTTCCAAGCAGTTGCCACTTCACTTCTCCATACCTTGATCAAAAAATTAAAACCCACTATACTTTCTGCTGATCATCTCCCTGCCGAGTACCTACAAAAATCAGCTGATGCTATTGCTTACCCCTTCTCAATACCAATCAATCGAACCATAGTAGAAGTTAAAATTCCCACCATCTGGAAAATATCCTATGTAATCCCACTTCACAAAGGAGGCAGCTCTACTGAATTCTCCAATTATAGGCCAATAGCTAAGATTGCAAAGATTATGGAAAAATGTATTCATAGACAACTCATGAACCACCTAATCCAGAATCACCTTATGGCAGACACTCAGCATGGCTTCCATCCTCATCACAGTACTACTTCAGCCCTCCTAGCCTTTACCAACACCATAAACCATAATCACAACAATAATTATATATCCTCAGCCCTCTTCTTGGATCTTTCCAAGGCATTCGATATGGTTGATCACTAACTTTTAATCCACACCCTGCAAACATTCTGTCTAAATACTAAAGCCCTTCAATGGTTTCAGTCCTACCTGAATGGTCGACAGCAGGCTGTCCTCTGGCAGAACAAACTCTCTAACCTTCTACCTAACACCCTTGGAGTACCAGAAGGCTCTATACTAGGGCCCTTACTGTTCTCCATCTTCATTAACGACCTTTATACTGTCATCCTAAAAGTCAGCTGTATCCAATATGCTGATGACTCTACTCTGATTTGCTTGGCCACATCTCCAATAGAGTTATGGTCAGCTACCCAGACCACCTTTAATACAATAGAAAACTGGCTTTCTGAATGCCGTCTGATCCTAAATCCCCAAAAAACTAAAATGCTGTTATTTTCACCAACACGTAGGTCTACCACTTTCATCTTTACCATAAATTCAAATGATGGCACAATAATCTCCCCTGACCCCTCTACAAAACTATTAGGTGTCATCATAGATAATAATCTAAAATTTGACCTACATGTTAACCAAACTATCAAAACCATCAACAAAAAACTAGGGTCACTTTACAGAATAAAAGCCTTCCTAATCCCTCCAGCTAAAATTGCCATAACTCGCTCTCATTTTCTTTCAACCCTTCTGTATGCATCCCCTCTACTCTCGAATTTAAACAAGACTGTCCTTAACAAACTCTCAATTTGCTACAACCACACTGCCAGGTTTGCCACTGGGCTGCCATTTAGGACACATCATTGCATCAATCTAAATCAGCTTGGGTGGCTTGAACTACCCAGCCTAATCCAGTATAACCAACTGATTATGGCCTATAAAATCCTCTATAATCCGAACAATACTCCTGCACTTAAAAATATTATCACCCCCTAAAACAATCCTAGACCACTTCAATCCTCTAACAAACTACTAATTCAGACTAGCAAAATTAATAACACAGCCGGTGACTCTCTCTTTGCAAACTCTGTAAGTAGATCCTGGAACTCTCTTCCAGCTGATATTACCTTACTTTCCACCTTAGGTCAATTTAAAACTAGACTCAAACAACATTTGTCACTTAACTGGCTATGTCACTGTATCAAGCCTGGCTAACTCTCTCAAGAATGTGTAATAATCTGTTAACCATC
Organism: Protopterus annectens; assembly: GCF_019279795.1. NCBI lineage: Eukaryota > Metazoa > Chordata > Ceratodontiformes > Protopteridae > Protopterus > Protopterus annectens. Next base: position 1,780,833,661 of record NC_056735.1, read on the forward strand.
TTACTGTGTAATTAAATTTAATCCTGACTTACGCTTGGGATTAACTCTAACCTGTGGAACTTAATTTGCTTACTTATGTAATCTCTGTAAATAGTCTGTTTGTAATATGTAATGCTGGTATTATGTAATGCTGTATCTGCTTACCCTTGGAGCTTTTCTCCCCGGGCCTCCACTGAAAATGGACATGCATCAAGTCAGACTATCCCAGTCAACAAATGTAAAATAAAAATAAAAAATAAATAAAATACATAACGTCCACAGTAATGTACTTCAACTTGTACTTCTCGAACAGTACTGTCCCTCCCCTTCAAGCCATATTCACAATTGCTTAACACTAACAACTGACTTTTGTTTTCATATACAGTTTGCCTGGACATCCCTAGGCATGAAATAAACTCGTTCTGGCAGTACTCAACTTGGCTGTTTGAATGTGAACAACTAAAATACGAAACAATTACAGGAATTTATAGTAAATAAATACACTAGGAGATATCAAACCAGGAAACAAAGTGTCTTTTTTAAGTCAACAGCACAAAGTGTCATCTTTAACAGAAATACACACAAAAAGCATTTTTTGAGAGGCAACCCCCCCACCTACACAGTCCTGGATTTCTAAAATGTGTGGAGTCTGCATGTCTTCCCTGTGGTCGAATGGCATTCGAAAGACATGTGTGAATGGGCGTGCCTTCATTGAAGGTTGGGCGTTTGGCTGGAACCTCGGCACCACAAAAATCGACTGCCAATCATTAGCGGACCGGAGTTCCGCTGTGGCAACCCCTAATCAGGAAAACCCAAAATAAAAACAAACAACTAACTCTGAAACTGAGACCACAGGGTAAGGAGAAGCTTCATTAAATCTATAGTTCTGGACTCTTAGTGATTTAAATTTCTAATCTTTGATTAAAATGGGAATTGATTAAAACTAAATGAGCATTTCAGTTTCTGCTGAACTAAGTGCAATCACAGCTGGGTATGCCTGGCTACACCAATGTATTTCAACTTGTTTCTCTCATGCTGGGACTGCCCTCCCCTCAAGAAGCATTCTGAGAGTTGCTTAACTTTAATCAAGTATATGTCATTTGCTCTCACACAGACTGTCACCACATCTTACCTTAAAAATGCAGTGTCTGTTTATGTATGCCTTACATGCTTATATGCTCAACTGAGAGGTAACAGCTAGAGTAATATGTTTCAGTTTTCTCTCTCTCTCTCTCTCTCTCAAAGAGGCATGGCACTTCCATGACAAAGAATATGGATGTTTTTTTTTTTAACTGTGAGCAAGTATCTTTTTCTTTTCCTCCACATACAGTCATACACCCTACTCTCCACCCCCCCCAAAAAAAAACAGTTTTTAACCGTGTATACTTCAGATATTAGAAAAGGATTAATATCTGGTATCTGACCAGGATAAACATTTGCTGCTTGACACTAAGAACACTGTCATCACAAATAAATAAGTAAATGAAATTAAATGAATAAATTAATAAGTCAAACATAGGTCAATGCTGAGGGCAGAGTGCTCTATTAATACAGGCTACATATTTAATCAATGTCTTGTGACTATTTCCTGAAGATCAGATATTTGGCCCTAAAATAATTTCAAGTGAAAAGGCTGGAGATTGTGAAGTAAGCATTTATATCATGTGTTGTACGCAATCACCATCAGTGTTTATCTCACAAAGTTAAGTGAACATGGATTGATTATCCATGGTCTATTACTATGTGGGGTGGAAAATGAGATTGCATGATATTAAAAAGTGTAACATCTAATTTTTAGGTTGTGCTTTTAATTTTCTTTTTCTAACTTTAGGGTAACTACCTTATTAGTGTTATTCGGTTCACTAATGAAATAAGTATCTCTAAAGTATTCTGAGGTTGGGAAATTGTTTTTTTTTTTCATGATTTTAAAATTATAATCTCACAATGTCAAAGAGTTAAGTGAGGACAGTCTTTGACATGCCATCTTGCATGAGCATCCCAGCCCCCACCCCCACCACTCAGACTATGGACCTACCCACAGCATCTGTACAGCCAAAGGGATGGTAGAACAGAGAACACAATGTGTTAGGTAAAAGAGGATAGGGACAAGAGCTTACAAAGTCTTTCCTTGATCCCAGAAACTGGAGGAGCCATAAGTTCATACCCAGCTTACAGGCACTGGTGGTCTTCAAGAAGCTTCAATGCAGTTGTTCCATTAAGGAATTTAGGAACTTATGCCTATCTACATATTAATCTGGTTCCTGCATAAAAAGTGCATTTTCAGTAAAATAGCTAAGCTGAAATCTGTCCAACCAGGAATTCCTTGGGTGTCAGAAGCAGTAGGTGTGAAATGCTATAGCCATTGTGTGAATGATTCACATTTGGAATGCGACTGATGCTGGTTTACAAGAACATGGAATATATTCTCAAGAAGAGGACAATGCTGGAGGATTAAAATGGTTTGTATTTATATTCCATTGAAAATTTATGTTTTGGAGCTTCAGAAGAGTTTTGGAAAAATTATTAGCTTTTCACCAGGCTAAGGTGTGGTGACTCATCTGTGACAAAAGAGAAAATCCCTGAGACTCCAATAGTAAAATAAGTTTTTTTCTTATATTTATTTCACTGAATTGCACTTCTTAACGCTTACAGTTGTGCTATACAGCTAATCTACTACATGTTGCACTGTTATAACGCTTTTTTACTGCTTCACTGCATTTTGTACTGTTTTATACTGTTTTAACTGTATTTTACTGCTAAGTAGTGTTCCATTACTGTAATTGCATTTTTATTGAATTACTTAACTGTAAACTGCTTTTTCTTACTGAGAGTTGTATTTTCTGTTTGTGAATGCTCTATCTGTGCTTTTCTGTACATTTTTTGTGAGGTTTCTGTGTTCTTGTCATGTAGTATAGTCTGGATAGAGGCCTGCTGTTATCCAGGCCTGGTTGTTTTGCTTGTTGAGTTTCCTGTGTTTCTGGCAGCCATCTTCTGCTGGTAGTGCCTTGTCTTCACTGTTAGTGAGAGTAACAGGGTTGCCTGACCTTCTCTAGTACGAGTGATTGGTTGAAAGAGCAGGGGCTAGCAGGATTAGGTAGTAATTCGAGCTTCTAGACTCTTCCATCTTTTCTGGTATTTAAACCCTGTGTTTGCAGGGTGTTACATTTGTTTGCTTGTTGCGCACTGCCTCTGTGCTGTTTTGACCCATTTCAAGGTATCTCAGTTGCATTTTTCCCCTACCAGTACTCCTGTGTAACTGACATCCTTCCTTGCAACTACTGTGACTTTATCCAGTCCTACTCACACCTATAGGTACTCTATTCTGATAGTACCCACTCTACCATCATTTACCTCTCTTCCACAGATTCTGACAACAATGGACAGACAGTTTCCTGTAGTTTCTAATGCTAGTTTTGTTGCTATGGGAGTCCTGAGACAGTGTAGCAACTGCCTCATGTACACGGACAGCCCTGTTCTTCTACCACCTAGGAACACAATATGTGAAAAATGCAATTACATTAAGAACTTAGAATCCTTGCTGTCTCAATCACAAGCCAGTACTTCTGATAGTGAGAAGGTTGTCTGCACAAACACCACAAGCGCCACACCTCTAACACCACCCACACCTGTACAGTCCATTCTTACATATGTGGAGATTCTCAACAAAAACCTACCTAAACAAAAGAGACCTCTGAGGCAAATGCACACATGTACATCACAATCTACCGCACCAAGCACCACACATAGTACACATGCCTATGTCACATAGCCTCTAATGCCCAGTCACAAACCCAACACACTAATCATAGGAAACTCTATCATGAGAGACACAGATGTGCTCCACAACAGGCTAGACAAGGGGAAAGTCACGGTAAGTTGCTTGTCAGGTGCTAGAATCTACCATATCACTCACGCACTCAAGTCTCTCAACAACAGGTACTGTTATGACTCTGTCATAGTCCATAGTGGTGTGAATCGCTCTCTGGACTATATGAAGAGAAATATGAGCTTGCTGTACATGTGTCGCAGGCAACTATATCCCTAGCCTTAAGCCACATCCTACCATCACCCAGAATGATGCCTCAGTACAAACAGAAAATGATTGACTTTAACAACTGGCTTAGTTTCTGGTGTCATTCCAAGGGGATCCAGTACCTGACAGCCTGGGAAGACATGATTGACAGACCATGATGCTTTGCCAATGATGGCCTTCATCTGTCTCCCCGGGCTTCGGGCTTCTGGCAAAGGCTCTTGTCTCCCCCATAGTGTCTTTTTTAGGCAAAGTGAAGAGGACAAAATTACTAATGTGAAAAATTCTTCTAAATGAAATATAGAGCTCATACTGCTAAACGCTAGGAGTCTTAACATGAAAATGCACTCATTGCAAGCAGTCCTCACCCTGGAAGATGCTGACATTTGTGCAGTCAATGAAACCTGGTTTAAAGCTGTGGACAGCCCCCCAGCATTACCAAGTTACTTGTCCTACCATACATTCAGACCCCAAACAGAGGGCTACAAAGCCAAGCAAGGTGGAGTTTCTACATTTATCAAAGACATACACACCTCCAGGCTAGTCAAACAGTATAATGCACAGGAGACACTCCAGGTGCAGTTAACTATTGACAAAACACCTATTCAAATCATAGTTAGCTACAGACCACCAACAATGACTCAAGAGGCCCACTCCACCTATCTAGACTTACTTGAATCCATTAAGATTCAACCATTTACCCTGATCCTGGGCGACTTTAACTAACAACCATAGAGTGAAAGACCTACTCTAGCTCAAACATGAACACACAGAGATTCCTCGACTTCGTCAGTGCCAATGCGTTGGATAAGCTGGTCGACACTGCCACAGGTGAAAATATCCTGGACCTCGTACTAACCAACATGAGTAGTCACTGTAGCACCCCTACAGTGTCATCCTCCTTGGTAAGATCCGACCATAAAGCAATCACTTTCAAAGTCACCATCTCTCCTGCACTAGCCCCCTCCACCAGGGTCAAACAAAAAATCTTTTCCAAAGCAGACTACAACTTCCTGACAGCAGGTATAAGCAGATTCACAGCCACCATCCCTTTAGTTGAATCAAGCACTAATGTCCAAGCCTATACCAAAAAACTATATGAGGACCTATATAGCTGCATGGACTCAGCAATACCTGACAGGACCAAATCATCTTCCTCAAGGAAGAGTAAACCTGTTTGGTGGACAGCAGAAAAAAACAGACTCTATAATAAAAGGAAAAAAATTGCTTTCCAGGACCAAGAAGGAGCAGGTGCCAAGTTGGAAGCAATCTCTCCTTTGTCTAAACAAGTAAATAAGGTCACTGGTGAAATTCTATAAGGCTAACATCAAATCCAAATTAGCCACATCCACTAAGGACAATCACAAGGCCTTCTTTGCATATGTCCACAAGCTCAAAGGTAACTCCCAAATCTGCTCTGAATTGATGGTCAAGAATACCACACACACAAACACCATAGATATAGCCAACCTGCTGGTAGACAAGTTTAGTGAAAACTTCACCCCCCCTGTCCCCCATCAGTAAAGCAGGACATCACCCAGCAACTGTCCCCCTCCCCTCATCACCAGGGAGAAGGTTATTAATGCCCTCTCAAAGGCAAAAAATACAGCCTCCATGGGACCCAACAACATCCCTGGCTGTGTCCTACATGAACTCAGGCATGAGCTATCAGCTCCATTAGGCATCCTTTTCAACCAAAGCCTGTGCACTGGCTTCATTCCAACAGAATGGAGGACAGCCACTGTCATCCCTCTGCACAAAGGTGGAGCATCCACTGACCCAGGCAATTATACACCAATCAGCCTAACTAGCCTGATAAGCAAGGCCATGGAGCACATTATCATGGACCTTATAAACAAGGACATTTGCAACCTCCAAACACTTGATCCCACACAGTTTGGTTTTGTCAAATGAAGATCATGCCTGATAAAGTTGGTCGCCTTCTTTGAAACAGTCACCAAATCCATGGATGAGGGCAAGACAGTGCACACCACCTACCTTGACCTAGCCAAAGCCTTTGATACTATTCCCCACTTGGGCATAACAGATAAACTCTCTCAGCTAGGCATCAACCCATATGTTACCAGATGGGTAGCTAACTGGCTCATTGATAGAACCCACTCAGTCAAAATAAGCGGCATACCCCAAGGATCAGTCTTGGGGCCTCTACTGTTTGGGATATACTTTTCTGAGGTGCACGCCAAAACCAGTAGTCTGTGGCTAAGTTTGCAGATGACTGCAAGCTGGGCACTGTCATAAATTCCCCTAGTGATGCAAACCAAACTAATGACTGGTGCCAGAAGCATGGCCTCAAACTGAATTCCAAGAAATGCATCATTATCCCCTTTGAGGAAAATGGTGTCCCCACTAATTATCACATTAATAACAATGTACTAAGCAAACAATCAGTCATGATGTACTTGGGGACCCAGGCTGATAGCAACCTGAGTTTTGACTACCATGCTGCCTCTGTTGTACAGAAGGCTTTCTACATGGCCCACATCATAAGTAAGGGCATTTCAAACAGGAACAAGGAGGTCATAATATCCCTGCACTCCACCCTTATCAGACCCATTATCAAGTACAATACCCCCTTCAGCATGTACCTTGCCAAGCACATGCAGCAGTTGGAGAGACCACAGAGGTTCCTGACCAGGAAATTCAGGGTCTCAAACACCTATCCTATACAGATAGGCTAAAAGCCCTGTCCCTCTACTCAGTCATGTACAGACTGCACAGAGGTGACCCGTGTCTGGCATACAAGGCCATCTCAGACTCAGCCTTGATGGAGTTGCTGCATATCCGTAAGTCAAACTTCACTCATGCAACCCACACGCAAGGCCTCAACCTGGTCTGTGACATTAATAGAACTTGTTGGCAGGACAGATTTGTATCCCAGTGACTCTCCAATCTGTGGAATAGACTTCCTCTCCATGTCAAGCCGAGTACCTCACTAGCCCTCTTTAAGAGGAACCTGGATGGGAAACAGAACTATACCCCTGGGATCCCACCTATGTCATTGCTGGACAAGGAAAACACGTCTAACTTTGTGAGAACATAGGTGAAATTCTTGGCTAGGCTTATAAGGACCTCTGGGCCAATAGCCTAGTATCATCCTATGAACCTATGAATCTATTACTGATGGGTGGGGAGTAAAATTTGATTTCCAATTGTGGGGGTGTATCAGTTGGACCTAGAAGGGACAATATAACAAAATAGGGTAGATTTCTAAAGAAATTTATGAAAATATTTGGAATGGAAGATATGAATTCAGTAGAAGGATCTCAGACAGAATTTACATACAATTCTCTGAGGTTCAATAATTTGACTAGACTAGACAGAAATTACATTTTACAGGAACATGTACATTTAGTTGAAAGCTTTGACATGTATCCAATAACTATTTCTGATCATGCACCAATAAAAAGTAAGATAAAAATGCAGGGTAATGATGTAAAAAATAAGATACTGGCACTTTCCCTCATACCTGTTAAACAGCGAGAGGAATTTAAGGAATGGGCAGTGGAAATTATTCAAGAGTTATTAGGAAAGATATGAACATCTTCAGGAGTTATAGCTAGTGACTGGGATACAATGAGAATGGAGTTTAAAATAGGGTCAAATTAAAAGAGAGAGATATGGTTAAGAAGTAGTTGAAATTACTTAGAGGTGTTGAATTAGGGGAATCTCACAGAACAAGAGGGGGAATAAATATAGAGTGCTAAAGAGAAAATAAGTGAGTATTTGGACAATAGACATGCATTTGAAAAATTGCAGTTAAGCAACCAAGTGTTTTAGCACAACGACTTAGGCAACAGAACATTGAAAGGGTTGTCTCAAAACTTAGGGAGCCTATAACATGAAAAATAACTAGAAATACAGTAGAGATTTTAGAGACATTATGGTCATTTTATAAACAAGATTGTATAAAACAGAGACATCAAGAAAGAGCACAAATGGAAATATTTATACAAGACTTTATTATGCCAATGTTATAGGGAGATCAGCAACTAACAGTTAAGATAGGAGGTGATGAGATAGAAACAGTGATGTATAATCAATCTTCAGGATATTCCTGTGGAAGTTTATAAATTAAGAAGGAAGAAAGTGATAAGGATCTGGAAGATTTTGTTTAATAGTATTTTAAAAGGAGGGGAAGCATTAACATCTTGGAAGAAAGGTGTGGTAGCTGTGTTATCTAAAGATGGCAAAGACCCTTCATACCCATCTTCTTATGGACTTTAAACCACAATTATCAAGTGTTTATGTCTATACTAGCTAAATGAATGGTAAAGGTGCTGCCAAAATTGATAGGTATGGATCAGTGTGGTTTTGTGGAGGGAAGGCAAATATTTGACAACATTAATACAGCAAGGACCTGCTCTGGTAGAGTTTTTAGTTGAATCTAGAACAGAAGCAGCTATTAACAAGGGATAATTATTAGGGCATATCAAATATTGCATGATAACTATAAGAATCAATCAGAGGAGGTTAAAAAAGATTGGGAAGAGAGACTAGAAAAGCAGTTTACAAGAAAACAATGGGAAAACATATGAATGGCTCCCAAGTATGCAACCAATTCGAGAATGTTTAGGATATTTGCTTGAAAGTGTTTGCACAGGTATTTCTATACCCCAAACAGACTTCTAAGAATTTTTCTGCTGGTTGATAGCAAATGTTGGAGGTCTGATGGAGAAGAAAGAAGTAACTGGAAACGTTTTGGGGTTATACTGATTTTAAAACTTCCTTATAGAGTACTCTTATCAGAAATATTGGGTGAGCGAATGGCTGTAGGAAAGATAATGATTCTTTTGAACTTAAGATACAGGATCTGAATTGCCTAGACATAGTAAGGCCTTGTTAAGTTTAATTTTATTGACTGCCAACATAGCGATTACTAGAAAATGGAAGTCAAAGTCTACACCAATGTACTTCAGATACTGAATATTATAAAATAGCTAAAAGAACTGAAAGAGGGATCTTTAGAAAAGAGAAGGGAGAAAATTACATAGAAGTAAATGGAAATTGTGAGAACAATACATGCAGAATAATGTTCAGGAGGAGGAGTAATGAGGTTTAAGGGAAGGCAAGAATTCGGCAATTTTTTGTAATGTTGGACTGAAGACAGTAGCAAAGAAAATACATGCGATGTATATTGTATATAAATGGAAAAATATTAAAATGGTTTGTTTTCTTTTCTGTTAATTTATGTTTGCTTTTGTCTTAAGTGATAATTTAATAAAAATGTTTAAAAAAAGGAGATGGACAATGCTATAATAATGAGGTCCCAGTTGCTACTGCTGTCAATATAGATTTTAAGACTGATTGCATTTCAGCATGTAATGGCATTCTCCTCAATATGCGCTAGACATAATATCTCAGTATCTTAGAGTGGATGAGGTAATTCATGAGTTCAAAGGTAAGGCACTGCTGTCTCCTCAGAAATGAGGTGGCACAAGACCAAAAGCAAAGACAGTCCCTTAAGCCAAGCAGGAAACCCAGGTGTAAGCTCATCATAATTTCTTTAGTCATGAACTTCTACCCCTTCAAAATGAGCAAAGCGTTTCATTTATTTTTTTATTTATTCATTGAATTTGTTAACCAAGGCAGAGCATTGATCACAAAGGACCGATTTCAGTGTAAGCCCTGGAAGCTTTATTAACAGAGTACAGGTAGAGGTACTGTACTTGAGAAATGCATGAACTAGTGAGGTTAGGAGGGAAACAATAATATTTCTAGACCAACTGAACATGCCCCTGAAAATTATATGAGCTATGCAGAAAGTCTTCCTTAGTAGCCTGACAACATACTGATCAAAGAAACGATTTATATAACAAATAACCAGGTTACCAGTACCACACAACACAACACTAAACAACGCACACACAGCTCAAACCAAACAGACTGACGTACATATGCTAAGGCTCTTAAAGTAACCTACCTTAACCACAAAGGTCTCTTAAATGCAACCTAAGAAACTTCACAAATACGCATTACAGACAGCACCGACCATGAAAGATAAATCTGAGTCATACTTAGTTTAAAAGCCAATAAGACAAACCTTCACACAATCCAATAACTTAGTCACAGGTAACTCCATAGTGAGACACACTGATGAACCACTTCCCAAGCTGTACAAACAGAGAATCACAGTCAGTTGCCTATCAAGCACCAGGATTCACCACATCATGCAAGCAATCAAGTACACACATGATATTCGTGGGTGTAAATGACTTGAAATGTACCTCCCTGAATTATATGAAAAGAGACGTGGAGATTTCAGAATATGTGTCTCAGGGTGGTATGAACCAAGCCTTCATGAAGAATAATGCTGCAAAACAAACAAAAATGTTACTGATATCAACAACTGGCTTCACTTCTGCTGTCACTGAAAGGCTGTATAATATACATCAGCCTGGGAGGAGACAGTCACAACTGTTTTGTCAAAGATGGCCTACACTTCTCCTCCAATGGTTTTGTATATTTGCTAAATTCTTGTACACCACCATAGGGCCTTTTTAGGCATTGTTATTGTTCTACAGCTTCCAACATGACTAAACAGAATCCGGATAATATTTATGCATCGCTACTTATTACTGGGAACTTTAACAAAACACAAATTATATCAGTATGGAATCAGATTATCTGACTGCGGTACTTTTCATAGATCCAGGTAAAGTATTTCACTCAGTCACCACTTTCTATAAATAAATACTTTGAATTTTTGATGACCCGGTGAACAAAAATAGATGAGTACTAGTTCAGGATAAACTTTTCTCTGGTATTCACCTTCTGCATAGGTATCCCATGAGACTCAATTCTCAGTCAACCACTATCCACAATCTTTATTAATACCATTTGGCCACTATTTATCACTATCCATTGTCTGCTGACACAGACAATGAATACTGCAAAAACAGCGTATACCAATGACCAACAGAAACTACTGAATAACCAAATACGCTGTAAAGCACAAATTCCTCAGGAGTCGCTCGTGTTAAAACACAATTTATTCCAACTTTACAGTACCATTCGGTTAAGAGCTTTCATCCACACACTGGTGGACTTCATCAGAACAAATATTTAATACACTTGATTCCTTAAATACCTGCATTTTTGGCACCAACATTTACCAATAAAATTAAACATGTTCATTTAAAGATGTATCTACCTAAAAACTTTAAGTTGACAATTATTAAATACTATTATACAAATTTTAATCAACTTCCCCAATCCATAACACTGTATGAAATAATATTATAATAATTTAAAAATCACTGGTTTAACTAATCCATCTTAATAAAGTGCAAGACATCCAATACTCGACTCAGTTCCATCAATAAAAACATATACCATACATTATATGAATCAATTACTGTTAAAAAAATTTTTTGCAAACAAATTTTTTTTTTTATAAAAAACTAAATCTTAAGTTGTAATATAGGTTTGATAGTTATATAATCATTCAAACCTGGCTCATTTGATGCATCAGTTAATAGCTGCCATTTCACTTCCCTCTGTCCTAAAATAGCCTTATAGTTACCTCCCCTTGACCTGGTGGTAACTTGTTCCACGATGGCAAATTTGAACATATGTGAATCACCATACCTATCTGTATGTCTGTATAAGGCATTACTTTTGTCTTTCCGCCTAATACAATAAAGGTGATCATAAATTCTTAATTTTTAAAATCTCTCTGTTTTTCCTATGTAGAAGCAAGAACATAACATGCACTTAGCTAGATATATAATGTTCTTAGAATTGCAATTTCCATGTTGAAATTTTATTTTGGTTTTGTTGATATTATCTAATGTAACATCTTCAACTTCCCATATAGAACCACACTGACCACAGCTACCACATCATCTTGTGCATTTGTTCTGCTTCTTCACAATATTACTAATACACCCTCTCTCAAACAGAGACTTCAAATTGTACCCCATCTTGTAAACAAATGCTGGACGGTCTCCAACTATTTCACTTATTCCCTTATCAGCCTTAAACACATTCCAATTCCTACTAAGAATTTGTTTAATCTCATGGGCTTGAGAGTTGAATTCCAAAATACAAACCCTTTTTGTATTGAACTTCATTATTACGAGTGCTCTCCTTGTCCTTTCTAAACTCAGTCCCTAAGATAGGTGGATATTTTTTACCTCATTCACCTACCACATATCTACTAACCTCCTCCAACATCTGCATTGGATACCCCCAGACTTAAATAGGGACATAACAAAATATATTTCTTCTTTCATCTCATGGTAACTAGATGTCATTCTTACAGCCCTTATACATTGTCCCTTAATATATTATTCAACATTTTTCTAGAATGATTACTTGAAAATTCCAAACAACTGCTGGAGAAGGTATTTTTCATGTGTATTCATGAATTAAAACCACTAGGGGTACTAGATATAAAGGTATCTAAGTATGCTATACCTTCCAAACTCCAAGAATGGGTGAATTTTAAAAAACTACTAGTCCCATTCAAATATGCTATGAATTCGTTTATCATATCACTTGGACCGTCCCATAAAATAAAAATATTGTCCAAGAATCTTGTATAGTATCTAATGAGTTTGAAGTAATTACACCTAAAGAGATGAGTAGTTTCCCAATCCAACATAACCAGGTTAGCATAAATGGGGGCACAGGCAACGCCCATTGCTACCCCCCTGGTTTGTCTATAATACTCTCCTTCATAACAGATGTAATTATACTCAAATACTATGGACATAAGCTCCATAATCAGACTGACCTGGTCCCAATTCAAGTCCGAGTACTGCCTGATACTATTACAAAATGCTTCCAATCCTAGTACTTTAGGAATACTTAAAAAGAGATCTATTACATCATCAGTAATGTAAATCAGACCTTCCTTCCACAATAATGGAGTAAGATTACTTAAAAATACCCAGGAAACCTTTATTAAATGTGGAATCTTAGCATATATGTGTTTTAACCATTTATCAATGGCAGTATCCAATGGGAAGGTTTTAGAATGACTGCCAGAGACAATAGGTCGGAATGGTGGATCAATAATACTTTTATGAACCTTGGGAATTCCCACTATTGTAGCCATTAAAGGGTGTTCCACCCTTAAAACATTGTATGTATGTCTAGACATATGATTGTCTAACAGATATTCTTCAAGGTACATATCTATTCGTCTGTACCTAATATTTATTTCATTGCTGAACACTGCCTCATAATTCCCAGAATTAAGTAAAATTTCAAACATTTTGTTTGTATAATCCATATTATCAAAAAGCACAACACCCCCCCCCCTTGTCCAGCTTCATAATTCTAATATTAAAATTAGTTCTAACCTGTTCTAATGTTCCAGTTTCTTCCGCAGTCAAATTACTAAAAAATGTTTTATATCTTATACTATTTTGCAACCTATAAATTTCCTTAGTAACTAATTTCTAGTATAAAGCCAAGCTAGGGTGGGTAGGTGGGATGTGAGTACTTTTTTTCTTTAAACCATCATTAATATTTGATGTAATCTTATTCTGAAAAGTGAAAGCTAAGTTAATCTTCCTTAAGAATATTTTTATCTATGTTAGACAATCTACTACCCAAAATTTACCTTTGGGTATATATTGCATACCCTTAGAAAAAGTTAAAAATGGCTTTTGTTTATAACCATATTTGTATAATTATATATCTTGAAGTTGTCTAAACAAAACACTATACCATCAGACGTTGTAATAGTGGATTGATCTAAAGAATCTGTATGTACTAATATCTCGTATCCACTCTCCAATGCTGTCCTGATTTCTGTTCCTGTTCCCATGGTAGTCTGTTCCCTTTCCATCCCCTGTCCTTCTTCCATCCTATTTTCTGCTGTTGTTGTTCCCAATCCCTGTGAAAATGTGGGTTCTTATAACTTGCGTGTTCCCCTTTTTTAGGTCTACTACTTATATCTCTTTCATCACACACAGACAATGTAACTATTTTCAGCTCTAGTTGTTCCTCTTATAATTGAACTTCAACAAAACAACCCGGACTGCCTTAACCATTGGTTCAGTAAAACATAAACCTCCAACAAACTAGGCTCATGATTTTTAGGAATGCCCGCCGTGTTAAGCCAAGTCCAAAAAAATTGGGTTATTCTATCACCTGCTGGGGGGATAACTAGGAACAGTGCATTTTTTGTATTAATTTGTGATTTACTTACCAGAGTAAAGTGCTGACTCCAGAAGGACTGATCTCCAATACTGGATGACTGACTATCCAGCAACATTTTAGAATTATAAAATCTGTAAGCTACATAGTTTAACAAACTTTAGAATGATAATTCCTGTAAATTGTATAGTTTAACAGTGAAAATAGTAATATACAATAAAGAATACATGGTATAAAGTAACTGTGGAAGCATTGTTTTTAGACATTAGATACATCACATTTATATTAGCTATGTTAACATTGATAAAATTGAGTAAATGTTACAAAAATGCATAATATATGAAGGATTTTAAAATCAGATAAATGTAATGACCCTTACGTAAGTGGTTTCTGCTAGCGCTTAATTAAATAACGGTTTAGCAAGGAGGGGGAAGAAACAGACGGAGATTGGTAAGGTGAAGCCTTTTCACGTAATGGCAGCATGGTTATACCATGGTATAACTCTTGATCTCAGTATTACCTGTTCGTTATATAGATAAAATCAAAGACAGTGTTCACTCTGTACTTGCAGCTTACTATAGAGGTGCTGAAACTTGCAAAGGTGCCCTTATGCCCAGTACTGAAGTTGTATTTCCTTTGCTCACAAACACTGAAACCAACAAATCTCTGTAAAAATAATTAGCAGAATTCCAGTATATTCCAGTAAGCTTCATTGCCACCTCCATGCTACATTGCTTTCTTGCAGACTGTTTTAAGATGGACACTGAAGAACACCTATCTAAGACATACTAGGGTTACAATAAGCCACCACCAAATAAACAGTGTCCTTAGTAGCAAGAAAACATTTATTCAAAGCCAGTTGAACGCTCATTCAAACACAAAATAAAACAGACCTTTATAAATAGACTTAGATTTAAGCTTTTTTATTAATTGCAACATATGGAAACATAAAAAATTACAGTATTTTTACATAGACGCTGCACCGACAGAAAATCTTTGTGGAAAATAATTACAGACATGCAGTTTGAACATTAAGAGTTCAAGGATTTTAAAAATTACTCAGAGAAAACTAGTATAGGTCTAAGTTCTGATTCGCAATCACAAATTAACATGTCTTACCTTTTGCATCAACATAAACCAGAAGACTGATTTTATTTGATATAATCTATATTTTCCAAAATAAGAACACAATTTACAGTAAAGCTTTGTGTACTAGTGGCAAGTGGAACAACTGGAAAGTCTTTTACATACATGAGCAAACATAACACTTTTGTGTCCAACTCATCAGACCAAATATGCTGCATTACTGTTCTGCACTACACCTTTGCAGCTTTATAAAATTATGCAAAGACAGACTGTTTGCCTGGGGCAGAATGCCATGGACATGTGATGCCTGCCCTGTCTCCTTTGTTAGAATACAGAGTCAAGCACTGATACTTGCATTATTACTGTACTGAGTGGAAACAGACATCTTGTCAGAACATTATTTATAAACAGCTACTGCAGTTTTGTAGGACTTACCACTCATGTTGATTTCTTTGTCGCAGTCATCTGAACACTGACATTCAAAATCTGTTTCATCTGAAGTTCCAGACATGTTGCATAGTAATGCATGGCAGCCTTAAAAAAACAAAACAAAACAAAAAAAAAACAACATTTTTTACATTTTGTTCATTCTTTGGTAACATGATATGTGGGCTAGTCCAGCAAAACATACTTTCCAGACAGTAAAGTAACAAGAAAATTAATGTTTTCCTAACCATTCAGTCTTACATTTTAGTTAATGCTTTCTTCTTCTGTTATACAATAATTGAGATAGATTATATACATAATTTCATTCACAGAAACATCTATTATATTAATGAGATTCTATCAATATGGGGTAATGTCAAACCACTGCATGATTCCAGTAAACACAGTAGCACATTGTAATGACAGCAGGTCTGGGTACAGCTTTGCAATGTATATATGCACATATTTGTAAATGTGCTTGTACCATATCTCTCAACTTCTTTGCTCAGGAATTCTAGAAAAAGACAAAAATAATGTGGGAGAAAAGGGTCACATTGGGACAATTTTTAAATATTCTTTTTCTTTCAGATTTTCCCGGTTAGGGGTCGCCACAGCTGATCACCTGTCTGCTCATAATTGGCAGTGGAGTTTTACAGTGTCGAGTTGCCAGCCCAGCACCCAACCTTCCACAGAAGGCACACACATGCACGCACTCATGCCTAGGGTCAATTTAGAGTGTCCAATCCACCTACAGAATTTTTAAATATTATTCTAATTCACTTAAAAAGTTAATAAAACAACAGCTTTTGCATCAGTCAGAATTTTCTGAACTCTAAGACTTACAAAACTTTAATTTCTAGGTTTACTGAATGACTGTATTCGTCAGTGATATACCAGAAAATGAAAACATTTTACAAGGAACAGTGTATGTAATACTGTAGGGTGTTCCACTCCACTTCCCCTTCCCAACCTACCATTAGTGAAGTCCCAGCCCTGTGGGACAGTACTAGGGACACTCAAGGAAAAAAATGGTGCAATGGGCAATTGGTGCTCAAGGACATTCTGCAAAATTCTCAACATCTGAAAGGTAAGTATTTCCTTTAAGAATGCTTAGTACCCATAATGCATATTGTTTTCAGCTCACTTTTTAACAAGAAGGTGTGATGGTTAATTGTTTTCCCCGTGCTGCCATTTTGAGTAGAGCTAAAGCTGCATCATAACCTTAAACATCTAGTGTCATTACTGAACATCATACTTCTGAGTATATCATCATGAACTGAATGCATGATATGGAGTCAGTCCATAGGGATATTTTTTATTTAAAAACACTAAGCCAAAATGGAAAATTTCCATTCAGAGTCAGAAACTGCCAAACAACCGAGCAGATACATCAGAGCTCAGATAAGATTTTTTACAGAAAAGTTGGTTAAATCATTTACTGATTTTCTGACAAAAAGCCCAAACTAACTTCAAATTAATTGCAAATAAAATTTCACCCCCTCAGAACAATTAAACTTTGTGAAACCATTTTTCTGGTCATTAATGAAGGCAGACGCTCACATGCTTTTGAACAACAATGAAGCTTAACAAGGAAAGTGAATAAATATAAGTTTATTGTTTACTTTATGCCATGTGAAAAAAGTGGAAGCCTGAGGGGTGGCCACAGTGGTGCAGCGGTTAGTGTTGCCATCTCACAGCAAGAGGTTCTCCGGTTCAATCCTCAGTTGGGGTGATTTCTGTGCGGAGTCTGCATGTTCTCCCTGTGGTCGCGTGGGTTTTCTCTGGGTGCTCTGGTTTCCTCCCACATCCCAAAGACATGCTGTAGGTAGATTGGACACTCTAAATTGACCTTAGGTGTGCATGTGTGCGCCTTCTGTCGAAGGTTGGGCGCTGGACTGGCAACTCGACACTGTAAAACTCCACTGCCAATCATGAGCGGACAGGTGATCCGCTGTGGCGACCCTAACCAGGAAAAGCCGAAAGAAGAAGAAGAATTTCTTATTTTCTGAGGGGTAAGGTATCATACATGACTCAGTAGTAAATTAAGTAAGATGTATAAACAGTTTGTGCTAAAACAAAATGTTAATCATGAAAAGGCATGTTTTCACAGATGTATTCAAGCTAAGGGAGAGTAGGTGGAAATGTTGTCATAGTATGGGTTTAACTAGACATGTGAAGAAGAACAAATCAGTGACAGAATAGTAGTCATGTGTCTCAAACAATACAGCAGGGAGTGAATTTAAATTTGGAAACAGCAAGACTTATTACTATGGAGACTGAAATAATGTGTGTCTGGTAAAAATGCAAAGAAAATGGCAAATTCAGTAACAAGTATGATTCTGGTTAAAGTAAGTATGCGCACAAGAAGCAGAATGAAACGAGTTTGGAAAATGCGTCTCTTATAAATGTTCACATACTGTTCACATCAGTGTGCTGCATATGACAGAAGGTTTAAGAAATACAACAGGATGGGAAATTTTGCTGTGTTGTATAAAACTAAGCAAATAAAACAAGTAACCACTGAGAATAAAACTGAGAAAAATCACAGAAAGCACTTTTTTATAAGTTCATAGTCTGCTATGCCAAACAGTGAATGAGACTAGTACATGGAACCCCAGAAAGGTTTCAAATAGATGCAGGGGCTGATGTTATTAAAATAGTACATGGCACTTAGAGAAACATCTCAAATTTTTAGCAGCTGGTGAAGCAGAAATTTAAATACATAGCCATGAAGGCAAATTCAAGTATGGTGGAAGATTTCTAGCAATGAATGAGTGGAACAGGAACAAATTATGTGTTTTGGATCTCTGTACTAGAAAGTGCAAATTTAAATAATCTGGTCATCAGAACTGTGACATGCGTAAATAAAATCAAAGTGGGTGTATGTTAGGAAAAGTTGGTCTGCTTAACTGTGGGCGATTAAAGCTAAAGTTGAAGTCGGATATTGTTCCACATCTCTTGACCACACTCAAAAGAGTACCATTTCCAATATTCTCTAAAGTAGAGGCGGAGCTCAAATGGATGACCATCATAGGTGTGACTGTAAGTTAACCTACTGACTGGTCTGCCCCAGTGGTGCCATTCAATAAAATAACGCTGATGTGAGAATATGTGCCGATTTAAAATATTAAATGATGCTGTAGTGAGGGAAAAGTTCATTCTACCTAAGCTGGAGGATATTTTATCTAACCTGGTTGGTTCCAGAGTGTTCTTCACAATAAGCATTTCAAATGAGTTTTAGCAGATACCTCTAGGCCGATATAAGCAAAAGCCAGCAACGTTTCTCACTCCAGCTAGCCATTTGCTATATTGTCAGAAGCAGAACATGAAATAATCTGTTGAAATAGCAAGAAGGTAGTGAGAGGAAGTTCCTCATTCTGAGTCTTAAAATTCTATGTTCCATGCAGTTCTACCCTGAAAGGGTCTGGCACTCATTCACTGTTAAGACTTTTTTTTCCAAAAAATATCTAATGTAAATAATACTGAATCACATTAATTCACCAGAAGAACCTTTTGAAGAAACAGTTAACCATGCTATGAACTTCCTACTTGAAGTTAACCATAAATGGTTAATAAATGTTCCACGTTGTGCACATTTGTTAACCACTGTGAAAGGGCAGTGTTCCACATTTTGGAGATGGAGAGTTGAGAACTATGACTGGATGGTGTCAATAGTGTTCACACTTGGAATGGAAACTAGTAATATGATACACTTTTAATGAAGTGAGGTAGACATGCATAGACTCCGCTGTTGAACAATTCGTACAAGCTGCTGTTTTAGCTTCCTAAAAATGTTAAAGTAACATGCAAAATATGGTTTTAACACTGATGCTGGTTAGTTCTTTGGAAGGTGTCACACATCTGTTTATAATTAGATATGATGACACTTGGCTCCTTTATTCATACAAGTGTGTGTGTGTGTGTGTGTGTGTGTGTGTGTGTGTGTGTGTGTGTGTGTGTGTGTGTGTGTGTGTGTGTGTGTGTGATGTACATATTGTTTTCAAACCTCAGGAATTAATTTTTGTTTACATCCTCATTCTTTTGAAAAGTTATGTTGAAACCAATGTGTTTTGTTTTTCAGCTGCTGCACTGTAAAATGTGTAGGACGTAGAAGTGTACTTGTGCCATATACAACAGATGTCTGCTGAGTTTGTTACTGGGATTATGTTTAATGTCAGAATTTGTTCATTTCTATCATGTTACTTCAATAACTTCCTAACCTGTACTTCTGTGTCTTTTCTGCTTAAATGAAGCAACACGAAATGGTATGTTTGCATGACACATACCATTTGATGCATAAAGGAAATTTCCTTCCTTTTAAAAAGCATGTCATACCTGTAAGAATTTTTTGTTCTTTATTTAAGAAAGTGTGTACTGTTTACAGTTTGTATAGTTTCTCACCCCACTCCATTCTTGATGCTGTTTTTCATTCTAAGCTTGGTATATCAGTAATTATACCATGACCCCCCCAAAACGTGCACGCTGATTGGCCAGCGTGCCCGTTGTAAATCGAGTTATACTAATGGAAAAAGGTCCGTCGCCAGACTTTTTCCATTAGTATAACTCGTTTTTTTAAAACACTGTCTCGCTATGTTAAATGGGTTTAACATAGTGAGACAGCTTTAAAATAAGCAACGGAGATCTCCGTTGCTTATTTTAAAGCTGTCTCACTATGTTAAACCCATTTAACATAGCGAGACAGTGTTTTAAAAAAAAGCAACGGAGAAAGCAAGATCTCCGTTGCTTTTTTTTAGTGTCTCGCTATGTTAAATGAGTTTAACATAGCAAGACAATTTTAAAATAAGCAACGGAGATGTCCGTTGCTTATTTTAAAACTGTCTCGCTATGTTAAACTCATTGCTTTTGCCCACAGCTCTGATGTACTGCGCAGGCGCGCAGTACATCAGAAACTGCCGTGGATGCCAGACATCTGCGGAAGGGCAGTAAACAGGCATCGACCTCTCACACATAGGTTTATAGGTTCATAGGTGTGTACTAGGCTAATGGCCCTGGGGACTTTACAAGCCTAGCCATAGGATTACCCTGGCATATTGCCACCCGACCTTAGTTCCCAGTGCCTCTGTTGAGTAAAGCCACTGGTGTTATCTCTGGGGTGAATTTTCTGTTTCCCATCCAGTCATCAAGATTTCTCTTGAAGAGGGTCAGCGAGGTGTTCTGCTTGACATGTACGGGAAGTCTGTTCCATAGCATGGGCAGTCTCTGAGTTATGAACCTGTCCCTCCAGCATGTTCTGTTAATTGTGGTAATGAGGTTGAGGTCTCTGGAGCATGTGGTGCGGAGGGATTGGGATTTCTTTAGCGGTAGCATTTCTAACAGAGCTGGGTCAGACATGGCATTGTAAGTCAAGCAGAGATCGCCTCTAAGTAGGTGATATGAGACAGAGAATAGCTGGAGTTTTTTGAGTTTGTCCATCTAGGACAAGTGTTTAAGGCCTAGGATCCTCTTTGTGAGGTACTTTTGTGGCCTCTCCAGTTGTTGCAGGTGTCTAGTGAGGTACATGCCAAATGGGGCATTGTACTCGATGACTGGCCTAATGAGGGAAGAGTAGAGGGAGACAATGACTTCTTTCTTCCTGGATGCAAAACCCTTAGTAATGAGATGTGCCACATAAAAGGACTTTCTGACCACAGTGGCAATGTGGTGATCAAAAGAGAGCTTGTTGTCAACCTGAGTTCCCAAGATCTCTTATAATATCTTCTGTGTTCAGTGGGCTACCATCAATATGGTAATTCACGGGAACCAGGTTTTTCCCAAAAGGGATGACAACACATTTTTTGGCATTGAGCTTAAGCCCATGGTTCTGACATTAGTCATTGGTCACGGTGAGGCCATTCTGTAGGATGTCAACACACCTTGGGGAGTTAATAAAAGCTTCCAACTTGCAATCATCTGTGAACATTGCCAGCCGGAGTCCCTTCATGTTGGCCTGGACTTCAGAGAAGTAGATACCAAACAGGAGAGGACCCAGGACTGAACCATGTGGGACTCCACTCGTGACTAACTGGCAGTCTGATTTGGAGTCAGCTACTTTCACACTGTGGGTTCTATCTGTGAGTGAGTTTGCAACCCACCTAGTGATATAGGAGTTGATGCCAAGCTTAGTGAGTTTTTCTATGATTCCTGAGTGCGGAATGGTATCAAACACCTTGGCCAGATCAAGGTAGGCTGTATGAACCACCTTGCCTTCATCCATAGCTCTGGTGACTGACTCAAACAAGTCGACCAAGTTGAGCAGGCATGATCTACACTTCGCAAAACCAAACTGTGTGGGATACAGCGTTTGAAGATTCCCTATATCTTTGTTTATTAGATCCATGATGATGCGTTCCATAGCTTTGCATATCAGACTCATTAGGCTAATGGTGCGATAGTTCCCAGGGTCTGTATTCGCTCCTCCTTTGTGGAGAGAGGTAACTATGGCAGTGCACCATTCGGCAGGGACAAAGCCTGAGGTGAGGCTGTGACTGAATAGAGCACACAGGTGAGGTGCCAGTTCACTCTGTAGTTCATGTAGAACACAACCAGGGATATTGTCATGTCCCATAGAAGCTGTATTCTTGGCCTTGGACAGTGCTGTTTTAACCTGTGCAGCAGTAATACTGGGTGCCTGGCAATCTACTGGTATTGTGATTGGTCCTTTGGAAGGGAAGAGGGGGTATAGTTGGCAATGAATCTGTTGGCTAGTATACTGGCAAAATCTGTTGGCTCGGTATAGGAGGTACCATTGTGCAGTAGCTCAGAGCATATCTGGGTATTGCCGTGGAGATTCTTTGCATAACTATAGAAGGTCTTGTGGTTCTGTTTACTATCTGCTGCAATTCTGTTTTCATACCTAGCTTTAAAGAATTTGATGAGGGATCTCAACTTTTTGTTGAGGCAGACAAGGGAGTTTTTCTAGTCTTGGGACTTCACCTTATTCCGCATCAGTTTCCCCCTTCTCTTGCACAGTTTTTTATGGCAGGGGACCACCAGATTGGCTCCCTTTTTTTGGAGGAGAGTGTCTTGGTTCTATTGGGTATGGCGAGATCCATGCATTTGTGTACGTGTTAGTACAGTGCACTGGTGTATGATTCTGCAGTCACGCAACTATTCTCCATTTGCATGGGTGCAGTGAAGTTAGCCACCTCTGTTTTTGGGATCCCAAAGTTAGTTTTGGAGAAGTTTTCATGGTGGTTCCCTTTGCTGGGGGCGTGGGAGGGATGTGGATTTTCAAGGTGATTAGTTTGTGGTCAGATCTAACCAGAGAGGAGCTAACTATTAGTGTAGAGCAACAGTCGCCCATGTTAGTAATGACCAGGTCAAGGATGTTGCTACCTCTAGTCTGGTAAGAACAAGCTGGACCAGGGCACTGGAATTAATGAGCTCCTGGAAATGCTGGGCAAGTGTATTGGTACATAAGTAGTTTACCCAGTTAATGGAGGGGTAGTTGAAGTCACCTAGTAAGACAGTGTTAGGTTGGATCCTAATATTCTCCAGGGTGCTTAGGAACATGAAGTGTAAGTCTTGGGACATGGTTGGGAACCTATAGCAGGCTATGACCTGAATCGCTGTCTTACCCAATGTTAGCTGCACCTGAAGTATCTCTGATGCATTATGTTGGGCTACCAGTCTGGAGGTGTGCACAACCTTTATGACTATGGAGACACCACCGCCTTTGGAGCTTCGGTCTAAGTTATGGGGCCGAAAGGTGTGGAATGAGTTACAGCCTGGTAGTACAGGGGTCTTTCTGCTGCCTTGAACCAGGTCTCTGTTACAGCACAAATGTCAATGTTCTCCATTTTAAGGAGTGCCTTAAGTGAGTGCATTTTGAGATTTAGACTTCTAGCATTAAGCAACATGGCCCTCACATTGCATTTGTTTGTAGCTGTTACGATGGTAATTTGGTCTTTGGAATACCACCTAAAAAAAGGCACTTTAGGGGTGGCAAGAGCCTTGGCCGGTATCCAGAAGCCCAGGGGTGATAGATGCAGGCCATCTCTGGCAAAAGCAGCAAGGTCTGTCAATCATGTCATCCCAGGCAGACAGATACTGGATCCCCTTAGAATGACACCAGAAACTTAGCAAATTGTTGAAATCAATCATTTTCTGCTTGTACTGTGGTATCATTCTGGGTGATGGTAGGATGCTGCACAGGGCTAGGGTCATAACCTCCTGGGCTACATAATCCGAGACCTCCATGTCTCTTTTCATGTAGTCCAGGGAGGTACATCTCAGGTCATTCACACCCACATGTACAATGACAGAGTCATATTTGTACCGGATGTTGAGTGACCTGAGTGCATGAATTATGTGTCAGATCCTGGCACCTGACAGGCAGCTGCCCATTACTTTCTCCTTATTCAACCTAGTGAGTGGGACATCAGTGTGTCTCACTATTGAGTCACCTATGACTAGTGTGTTGGGCATGATGTTTTGCCTTAGGGGATTTGGTTGAGTGGCACACTGTTTAGGAGATTTATGTGTCTCATGATTAGTGTTGTGTTGTGGTGGTCGAGTGCATTTCTGCCTTGGAGGTATCTGCGACTTGGGTAGATTTTTATTGACAGCCTCTGCAAAGGTGGGTGTGTGGTTTGTGTTTTTATGTGAAGGCAGTGCTAGTGTGTGTGCCGGAGGGCTATGTGTTCCATGTGGTGTGGTGCAAGTGTTGATCTTCTCCTCTAAACCAGCTATTCCAATCTTGGCTGTAGAGTGCGTGGCTTACGATTTGGATATATAAGTGCATCTGTCACAAGTCTGAGTGTTGGAAGGTAAGAAGAGAGGGTTGTCGGTGTACATGAGGATGTTGCTACATTGCCTCAGAATGCCGAAGTTCATCAAGTTAATAGGAGAAAGTATAGCCAACTGACCTTTAGACATGCCTGTCGGGGTGGGCACTGATAATAAGTACTAGATCTGTTTCCTTGTAGAACGTTTAGTGCTGGTAGCACTTGTGTGCTACAATAATTGCTACAAGAAGTCTGGTAAAGTGCTAGACTAATAAGCTGGTATAAGTACAGAAAAGGAGAGAACTAGTAGAACTAAAAAAAATTGAAGTGCAGGCTCTGGCACCACTCAGAAGCTTGCAAACAGTCCTGGTTATAGCAAATCTTTATCTGGACTAGACTAGTTACAGGAAAGGTGGTAAATTAGAGCAAATGCAGGCTTTTAAACTGGAAATTTTAGAGAGAGATGGAAAAACTGCCCAAACGGCCAATAAACTACAATTTCTGGGTCAGGAACCACTCCTCTTGTGGTAGATAGGCTACCTAGTGCTTACCACTCCCACAGATAAGCTAGAAGGCTTCCCTCCAACACAAAAAGGCTTCGGGGGCTCAGAAACTTACAGTCTTGGACACAGCAAATCTGTATCTGGAATAGACTAGTTACAGGAAAGTGGAGAAACAACTACAAACACAGGCTTTTAAGCGAGAAAGTTGAAATAGATGGAAGAAACTGCCCAAAAGGCCAATAAACCACAAATCTGGGCCATAAACAGCTCCTCTTGTGGTAGATAGGCTACCTAGTGCTTACCACTCCCACTGATAAGCTAGAAGGCTTCCCTCCAACACAGAAAGGCTTCAGATACCCTTTCTGACACATCTCCTGTGACTGCAAACATAATGCTTCTGATGCCATTCCTGACACATCTGCTGTGACTGCAGACATAACACTTCAGATGCCCTTTCTGACACATCTCCTGTAACTGTACATTTGGTTATGGAATCCAGGCCAGAAGCAAGCCATGAGCAGCAACAGAGGCTGAAAACAGCTCTTCAGTTATCCAGGGGTTCAGCAACCTGGTGCTCTCTCAAACTACTCACCAAATGCCACCCAGATCTACTTCTGAATCAACAATGCCAGCCATCATTCACCCAGATAAAGACAATGATTCAGCAGCATTAACAGATGAAGACATCTAAGAAAGCCATCAAGTTTATCTCTTCAGAGTCCCACAATCAAAACCTGTTGCCAAAGCCAAATTAAAGAATATACCAAACCATGAAATGCACCTTCAGTTCATCAAGGACTACCTTTAATCCTTTCACCCAGTCTGTGAGGAAACTGTAACAATGCTTTTGATGATACTTTTCTTGCACCATGACTTGTGGCTGGTTTCAACTGCTTGAGAGTTGAGTTTTAAAGTTGCCATTCAAGGTTAAGGGACTAATCTGTTTTGTTGGGGAAAAAACTACAGGCTCTATAATGTGATTCAGTGGCTTACAGTGATTGTAATTATTCAGTAATAATTGGCAACAGTGAGGTAAGCATCTTAGTCACTGATGCAGAATCTGTCCCTGGACTTTTTTATGAGATGCCCAAAATGGTCACCTTGGTTAGTTTCAGGGAAACTATATGGTCCTATAATGGAACTCCTGAGAGGAGAATCTTAATAACTTAAAGATGTGGCCATTTGAGACAATTTTCAGAACTCATTTATATATCATGGTCAACCAGGATTTAGCAGAAATGCAAAACCAACCATCCATATGCATTTCCGTGGGATAATCAGGATTGAAGCACTGCTCCCTGTGACCTATGGACCAAGTGAGATCAGAACCATCTGATATGTGACTGCTCATCTCATCCTATCAGTACTTTGCTTTTTCTTCTTAATGTTGTGGACCGACCTAAAGACCTGTGGAGGCATTACAAAACAGTGAACAATGCCTGCTTCCTCTACTGTTGTTATTCAATGAAGTCCTGATAATCCTACCCAGACAGTACTTCTTATTAGCAGTGAGTGTTTGATAGCCTCTCTTAACTCATCTTAGATGGACAGTTTGAATAATTTAATCTAATACAGGCATATCACTAATGCTGCTGCAATAGCTATACTGTCAGTGCAGTCAAATAGTAATATGTAAATAAATAATAAACATGGTGGCTACATAGAATCCCATGAATAAGGACTTTAAAACTGATTTCTCTAGAGATTACTTGGGCTAGAATTAGTAAGTGCTGACATCTTTTCTAGAGCCTATTTTCACAAAGAGAAAATTACACTAGGGAAGATGTTACAGAAAGATCTGGGCTGACAGCATCCAGAAAGAACAAGCATTGCTCACTCTGTCCAAGGTTCTGGACTCCTTATTCAATAACAAGGTAGAGAGGTGCTGGGGCCACTGTGAGCAGTGCTGAGCTTTAGGGCTTGTATAAGAAACTGTTCTAGAACACTTTGTCAGAACATTGTTCTCATCTAAAGCGATACATACACGGCAGAAGCCTTCTAAAGATCATCAGGAGCATAACCATTTAGTCTCCTTCAAAATATCTATAAAAAGCGATTATTCAAAGGAATGATCCAGTGTTCCTTGTCATTTTTCTGTAACTAATGCTTTTGTCTTTTTTGAGAAGAAAGCCAGGGTGCCACAAGTCTGAACATCTTTTAAGAAGAGGAGATTATCTAGGAGTGATAAAAGGAGAAAATATACTATTATTCACGTCTATCTCTGAATCGGACTTCTGTACTCTTAGAATCCATCTGCCATGGGATAGTGAGGGAAAGGAAGCCTCCCCTAACAGTGACTCCAGTAAGATATGGGTTGCACTCGCTGCAACAAGTAAGGAGTGAATAATAGCTGTAAGCATGGTGTCAGATTAAGAACACCTGACACCTGGAAAAACACACAATGACAGCAACACTACCTCAAAACGAGCCTTCTCAAGGTCCTGCACTCTGTAAGAGTATGTTCTGTATCCACAACGATACCTCCTTTTAGAGGTCAAATACTGCATGAATGTCCAGCATTGCTGGGATGTCCCTGCAACTGATGAGTAAGGCAGGACCAACAAGAAACTCCTCAGTTCTGGACAGTTCGGAAGAGTTAAGTGAAAGGAGCAATGTCCCTGAGACTTGGCTAAACTGCTGATCTTTCTATGGGGATTTCAATAGCTACTCTGAATGTTTCACTGTGGCTAGGTTGTTGACTGAAACCCAAGACTGACTGTATGGGGTGCATAAAAGGTGACTCTCTAAACCTTTTCAGCATTTAAAAATAACAAGAATGAGCTTTGTGAAAACCTGTAGCAAGCTTAGAAAAATGCAATTATCCTTTTAGAGGAAAATGCAGTAAAGTGAAGTTCCACTAAAACTTTGCTGAGTTAAGAAACATGTAATTAACTCTTCAAAAGCTAAAAGTAAAATTGCACTGTAAATGCTTTTTCAGTAAATATACACTACTTAAGCAGAAATGCACATTTGCTACTTTCAGAATGCACTGTAGTTTGAAAATGAAAATATCTCTACTTCTTGGCTATGCAAACATTTGAACTGTTCAACGCCTACTGCTCCTTGAAGGTGTTGTACTAGAGCATATGATAATGCCTTACTTGGACAATAACTTCTTAGCACTCCTTCCATCCAGAAGTACGTAACTTGTGTAAACAGGCAACTGCCTTCTAAAATTTCTACTGCGGCCACAGTAAAATGTTTCTTGGTCTCATAAATAAAGAGAAAGAGAGAGAGACAGAGTGCGTGACTGTTAAGTCAGTTACTGCTTGCTAAAAAGTCACTTCTATTCATTCCTACTGGATAATACAAATGGAGACAGAGCTTCTGCCTGTAAGAACCCAGCAAATTATTTGGATCTTGAAAGTTTGAGACAATAAAGACACATTACGTTTTTCAGTTAAAAGTGGTTAATATCTAATTTAACTGGTAGACAGTACTGCTGTAGGTCACATCACCTGTGTGTTCAGAAGTTTTATTTTGCATTCCTTGTGGAAGAATATTTATGTTTGTGCATTTACTTTTCAATTGCAGTGCTTTAGTTTCTTTATTTTAAGTAAAGAATTTTATTATTGAATTTTACATGCTTGTGACTCATGGTTTATTGTTTATTAGCCTAAGGGTATATCTGTTGAGCTGTTCTATTAGTAATTGCGGGCATTTGCTCTTCAAAGTCGTACTGCTCAAGATAGTGATGCAATTTACATTTTCAAAGGTTGGTGTATTTTAGGGCTAAAAGTATACTAGTTTTCTAGATGGTGGCATCACTACAACGAAGACAAGGGAAGAGGATATTCATTCTACAGAGGTATCAGTAACCTCATTTCTCAAAAATATTGTGAAGTAATTGTGTGTGCGCGCGTATGTAGACACAGAAAATAATTTTACACAAATTTCAATTACTGCTAGTAAGCTTGCACTGTAAGGTACAAAGCTCAACTCAAGGTGGATGAAATCCTGGGAACTCTAGGTTTATAACTCAGATCTGCAGCTATATAGTGCAAACCTTATTGGGTGTGGCAGGTGTTGGCTATTACCAAAGGCAGCAATGCACATTTGCTATACATGATTAAAGACAGACACCTCTTGCATATTACGTAACTTAGTTGCCTGAAGCAAGAGTCAATACCCCTGGTCATACCACGTATTAGCCGCGAGTGGTACAGATTTAAAGCCTGTACCATCACACATTTTTGGTGATTGTAGTGGGATGCAAACTCAGTACTGCTGACCATTCATCTAAAGCTCCATCCCTCACTAGCTATCTAATGCCCTAGCCTTATTGAGAAGAAACCTAAGGTGCTACAAGTCTGAGCATCTTTTACAAGAAGTAGATTACCTAAGCGAGAGCAAAAAGGCAGAGCGCATGCAGGTCTTGGTTCATGATGTGACGATCACAGGGACACTTGAAAGATTTCATTTTCTTAGGTACCACTTGCAGGAACTTTCCAGTCACATGCATTATTACTGATACTAAAATTGTGTGCATGACAGAAAATAAGTAGGGGTAAGTAGGAGTCTGGTGAGCCATGTTAGCCAAGTGCTTGATGTAGTTATATACTACTGCAGGGAAAGCATATGCTCTTGAGCATGACAGACTGAGGCAGCAAGAATCTTGTGCTATAATCAGGATATCGGAAGAGGTGATGCCAACTATGTACCCACTGCAGATGGTCTATAAAGTCATGTCAGAGCAATACTACGCTGCAACTTGTCAACAGTTTTAAGTCTTTCATTTGCTATGACATTTGTCTTTCTTCACTGATTATGACAGAACACTGAAAAGTGTACACCTCCTTTCAAAGCCGATCAGAGTGTTAAATAATACAGTATCCTATTTTCAGTGTTGTGATCCAAGTGTCCGTGATTTTTAAGCACATTAAAATATTTTTCCACAGTTTTCACCATAAATGATTACCTATACTCATATCTCTCAACTGTTCTTGATTTTACCTCATAGTTTTGAAATGTCCCTTGTAGTTTTTTCTTGATTTTCTAGTAAATCTCTGAAGATTACAGTTGGCCATTAATGACTAAACATTACAGTTTAATACTTACTATTCTTCAGAAAATGCATGTTGACACAAAGCCTGTTTGTGCTATTAACTGTTTAAATTAATTAGAGTGCTAATTTAAAACTGTCCCTGATATTGGTCCTTTGTAACACTGTTATTTTTGTTTTTGTCCAGAATTCTTAAGCAAAGAGGTTGAAAGGTATGTCTGTACTACATCATCCTTCAAAT
Organism: Protopterus annectens; assembly: GCF_019279795.1. Lineage (NCBI taxonomy): Eukaryota > Metazoa > Chordata > Ceratodontiformes > Protopteridae > Protopterus > Protopterus annectens. The sequence continues at coordinate 1,780,863,785 of NC_056735.1, forward strand.
AAATATACTGTAATTAAAAACAGACTACTATCAGGTGTGCAAATCGTGTATACAAAAATAAAAATAAAGTGTATTTCTGAGTTTGAAACCAAACGAAATCAAAAAGCAAACAAAGAAACGAACTCTGTAAAACAATGAAGGAGAAAGAACCACACTGGAAGCAAATACAATAGTGTAAGCGCTTTTGTTTACTGAATATACGTAAACTTCTTCAGACAAAACAGTACAAAAAATCCAAGCTTAAATAGGAAACAAGTCATGACATCATTTCCTACATCCATTAAATACATAAAAACACATGCAGCCAAATTAAGAATAAAAAATAAAAAAACAATATTTCTATATGTATGTATATAACACTTATGTTTCCTATAACCAACAATAACCCTCCACAAAACAATCCATATTTAAATAATATGAATATGTATATGTATATATGTGTGTGTGTGTGTTACACACACCTAAATGTATCTTTAAACCTACCTATCCATCCAAATATATTAAAAATAAAAATAAAGCAATGCACCAAAATAACTAAATGCTAGATCTTGACTATCTAAGTTGTGCCCTCAATTTTAAAATACTCATCATGGAGATGGTGTCATTAAGTCCAGGCAACACACAAGCATTTAATTTTAGTTGCCATAAAAGTTCTTTTTCTTCTAGTTGGAGAGAAACCAGACCCCCCCCCCTATTATTATCAAAAACTTTATCAATAATTAAAAACTGAAAATCATGTTCTGGGAAAGATAAAACATGCCTAGCTAGAGCATTATTAGTATTCCCTCTTGTAATGGCATAAAAATGTTCATACATCCGATTTTTAAGGGGCCTATCCGTCTTGCCAACATAGAATGAAGAACATTTAGAACACAATGCCAGATAAACAACCCCTCTTGTATTGCAATTATATTTGTCCTGTAAGAAGTATTTCTTCCAATTAATGATGAAATAATTAGTCACTAAAACAAGTCTACACCAGTGACAGAACCCAGACTTAAACATTCCACAATGAGGGCAGTAACATTTATTGTTACCTCTTTCAAGAATGGATTTAAGATTTCTACCTTTACGGAATGTCACAAGTGGGTACTCTCCAACATGTTTTCTTAAGAGACTGTCTTCTAAAAATAAAAACCAATTTTTATTAATAATAAATTTTAAAGACAATGCGTCCTTTGAAAAAGTGGTAATAAAACTTAATTTCCCATAATCACTTTCCACATTGTCTGTTTGTTGAATAATGGAACAGGACAAATGAGGAGTATTAAGAACATCCATAACAAGAATCGATCCACCATCTTCAGATGGAATATTAACATTAAGAATCGGTTTCAAAAAACCAAGCATTCTTTTGTAATAAACTTCTTTTATAAGTTCCTCAATTAAATTAATAGGGTACCCACATTTTCTGAACATGTCACTCAATACACAACATTCATCAACAAAATCCTTATCTAAAGTTATCATTCTAGCTGCCCTAACAAGCTGTCCTTTAATAATACCTCTTTTTTGGTGAAAAGGGTGGCAGCTAGAAAAATGTTGGAAAGAATTTGAATATGTGGATTTCCTATAAATCCTAGATGTAAATGTGTGTAAATCATAATTTTTAGATAATAACACATCTAAAAACGAAATGGCATTCTCGTGGAAGTCCCATGTAAACTTCAAAAAACTAGCAAATTTACTAATGGTATCTACAAAAAGAGCAGCTGAGGACCTATCACCCTTCCAAAGAATAAAAATATCATCCAGGTATCGGGTGTACCATGCAGCCATATTTTGAAAAACCTGATTCTTAAATAGGAATTGCTTTTCCCAAAATGCCATAACAGTATTTGCAAAGTTTCCCCCACAAGGGGAACCCATGGCAACACCCGTACGCTGTAAATAATATTCAGAGTTGAATATAAAGTAATTATTTTTTAAAACTAAATCTAGTAAGTAAATAACCAAATCAATCTGGTTACCATCAAGTTTTTGATCCAATAAAAAATCCCTCACCCATTCACAACCTAAATCTTGTGGTATACAGGTATATAAATCACACACATCTATGGTTAGAAAATTTAAACTACCATCGAATCCTAGGCTATTGAGTGTTTCTAAAAAAGCCCAAGAATCTTTACAAATTTGTTTCTGATTTTTCAAAAGATCCTTCAATTTAAAATCGACAAATCTAGCATATGCATAAGTAATTGACTGCCTTCCATCAATAATCGGACGCGAAAAGGGGGTTTCTCCAAATTATTATGAATTTTAGGCAGTCCAAATAAAGTGGGGGTGGTCGGATGTTCAATTATGAGGAAATTAAATAAATCAATGTCAATGCAACTTTCTATAAATAAATCATTGATGACGCTCTTAACATTACGATAGGCTCCATTCATTTCATTAAGTGACACTTTCAAATATGCATCATTGTCCAACAAAGATTTCATATTAGAAATATAATCCTCATTATTCATAAAAACTAAACCACCCCCCTTATCTGGTTTACAAATACGGATGTTGGCAAATTTTAGGTCATTTAATGCATCTCTCTGTCTTTGAGTCAAATTCTCCTCCAAAGAATGGGTCGGGGATCTTGAATTATACACACACTTATATACATACACATATTCATATTATTTAAATATGGATTGTTTTGTGGAGGGTTATTGTTGCTTATAGGAAACATAAGTGTTATATACATACATATAGAAATATTGTTTTTTTATTTTTTATTCTTAATTTGGCTGCATGTGTTTTTATGTATTTAATGGATGTAGGAAATGATGTCATGAATTGTTTCCTATTTAAGCTTGGATTTTTTGTACTGTTTTGTCTGAAGAAGTTTACGTATATTCAGTAAACGAAAGCGCTTATGGTATTGTATTTGCTTCCACTGTGGTTCTTTCTCCTTCATTGTTTTACAGAGTTCGTATTTCTGAGTATACAAAAAATAAAAATAAAGTGCATTTCCTGATTTCTGCCTACAGTTTCTGCAGTACCATTACTGCTAGCAAACATAATATTGTTTTACGTTTTAGAAACACTAATTATGCATCTTTTAGAAAATATGCTAATAAATGACATATACTGCGAAAGAACACTTGTATGGCACATACTTTCATAACCGCTGTCTAATGAAGCAGAGGAGTCTGAGTGTTCTTTCATGGCTGTGCAGGCATCACTGTTTGCATCTAGCTGGAAACCCAAGAACAGTTGTCCACCTTCATTTTCTGTGAAATTTTCTGCTTGTTGGCTCAATATGTTGCACTTTATATTCTCCACAGCAGATATAATCATGTCTGCGACAATGAAATGTGCATTTTCCTATAAGCAAAGAAAAGCAGCAGATTCAGATATGATCCTTCTTAAAGGTGTATTTTTGTTCTACTGTTAAAATATGTTATCAAGCATATGTTTTGTGCGGCTTTATACATAATTTGCACAATGCAGGTGAACTTCCTTCAAGTATTGTATTTCTAAAGAACAGGTTCTACTTTGGACAACATTAGATGTATACAGCAGACATTTCCATAAGTGGAAAATGTGTTACTTAATGTGGAGATCAAGTAACTAGGACAGTTTGTAAATATATACACTTAAAGGAGCCAGGCCATAAAACAAACCCCCATCATTCTGAAGGCTTTGCCAAAATAATAGACATCATGACAAAAACGTTGCAGCCAAAGCATCAACAAGAGCCGAAACAGAGTCTTGAAAGTAATCACAAAAAATCCACTCAGTATTTGGTAATAGCAGGCTTCTTGAAGTAGTTCACATACCTGGCATTTTGTTGAAGAGTGCACTTACGTACAACTTTTACCAGCAGTAAGCAGTACAACTAAACTGAATGGCAAACTGATTTTATTTATTCAATAGTCATTTACTCATTCATCGATTTAATTTTTGATAACTTCAGCTTAAAAACATACTGCAACATACTCCATATCCAGGATGTGGTTTATATCTATTATTTTTGCTGTAACTTAGTTATATAACGGAACAGGTTCTGAAAGTTAGAGGCATAGGTTTTATAAAAAATAGAAAAATATGGTTCCTAACACTGAAAATACTACAGTAAAACAGCTACTTGAGAAGACGTAGAAGTAGCCTAAAATGATTATCTAGATGAGAAAGCAGAACCGGAAGTTGTTTCTGTTTCATAGGAAAGTTAACTGAACTTTATAAACAAGAAGTGCAAAACCAGAAGCTCTGCATGTGGATAAAGAAGCAGAAGAACACAAACAACAAATGTTTGCTTAGATATACTGCAACATACAGTGTGCTAATGGAGTCTGATAAAAATTGTTACACAAGTCTTGATAAGAGAGTAACTTAAACATGCTTTTACAGGAGTTTGACTAGTCCTGGGAATGGTAAAAATGAATGTGTGGTTCAATCCATTGCTATTACACAAAAAAAATTTAGAAACCCAGAGTTTGATTTGTTGTTACTGTCATTAGGTACACTGTTGTAAATGTAGGAGTAACAAGGTACAATCTGTGTCAATGTGTACACCTTCATTTTGATTTGTTTTTTTGCTGTGTAAAAAGTCATAGCAAAAATTGGGACTCGCGTCCAGTTTGCCTACCTTATATAAACAAATATATAAATAAACAGAATAAAAAGTATGATTTGTTGGCAATAAAGATTATTTTGAGAACAGTCTTTCCATTATCAAAAGAATGTCACAGCAACATTATTCACATTAAGAACAGTCTCTTGCATAAGGAACAGCACATATATTTTGCTGTTAAGAGCTCAAACCAAGCATTATTTTTAAAACTTGCAAACAACCTTAGCTCAGCAAAAGGTATGCACTGTATGAGGAACAGATACCTCTACTTTGCCACACATCAACAAGGACATTCAATAAGGAATGTCACTAGTTAACCTCTGTAGACATTATACATGCTGTCTGGGTCACAGCAGATACTTAAAAAAAATTCTGAGCAGCCTTCATACCAAGGCATGAAAATCTTAAAGTTCTCTCCAGGTGAACCCAACCTGCCCAGACCCCTTCCCACCCTCAGCTAGGTATCCTTACATATATATATATATATATATATATATATATAATACATATATATATATATATATATATATATATATATGTATATATATATATACATATATATATATATATATATATATATATATATATATATATATATCATCTTCTTTCGGCTGTTCCCGTTAGGGGTCGCCACAGTGGATCATCTGTTTCCATTTCTTCCTGTCCTCTGCATCATGCTCTTTCACACCAACCGCCTGCATGTCCTCTCTCACCACATCCATAAACCTCATCTTAGGCCTTCCTCTTTTCCTCTTACCTGGCAGCTCCATCCTTAGCATCCTTTTCCCAATATACCCAGCATCCGTCCTCAGCAGATGTCCAAACCAACACAATCTCGCCTCTTTTGCTTTGTCTCCAAACTGTCCAACCTGAGCTGACCCTCTAATATACTGATTCCTAATCCTGTCCATCCTAGTCACACCCAGTGCAAATCTTAACATCTTTAACTCTGCCACATCCAGCTCTGACTCCTGCCTTTTCGACAATGCTACCATCTCCAACCCATATAACATAGCTGGTCTCACTACCCTCTTGTAGACCTTCCCTTTCACTCTTATTGGTACCCGTCTGTCACAAATCACTCCTGACACTGTTCTCCACCCATTCCACCCTGCCTGTACTCTCTTCTTTACCTTTCTTCCACACTCACCATTACTCTGAACTGTTGATCCCAAGTACTTAAACTCATCCACCTTTACCAACTCTACTCCCTGTATCCTCACCATTCCTCTACCCTCCCTGTCATTTACACACATATATTCTGTTTTAGCCCTGCTGACCTTCATTCCTCTCCTCTCTAAAGCATATCTCCACCTCTCCAGGGTCTCCTCAACCTGGTCCCTACTCTCACTACATATCACAATGTCATCTGCAAACATCACAGTCCACAGGGCCTCCTGTCTAATCTCATCTGTCAACCTGTCCATCACCACTGCAAATAAGAAAGGGCTCAGAGCTGATCCTTGATGTAATGCCACCTCCACCTTAAACGTATCTGTCACTCCCACCACAGTCCTCACCAATGTCACACTACCCTTGTACATATCCTGTACCACTCTTACATACTTCTCTGCCACTCCCGACTTCCTGATACAATACCACAACTCCTCTCTAGGCACCCTGTCATATGCTTTCTCTAAGTCCACAAAGACACAATGCAACTCCTTCTGACCTTCTCTGTATTTCTCCAACAACACTCTAAGAACAAATATTGCATCTGTAGTGCTCTTTCCTGGCATGAAACCATACTGCTGATCACTAATCATCACCTCCCTTCTTAACCTAGCTTCCACTACTCTTTCCCATAACTTCAAGCTGTGACTGATCAATTATATCCCTCTGTAATTACTGCAGCTCTGCACATCACCCTTATTCTTAAAGATAGGTACCAAAAAATTTTTTCTCCACTCCTCGGGCATCCTCTGACTTTCCAAAACTTCATTTAACAATCTGGTTAAAAATTCCACTGCCATTTCTCCTAAGTACCTCCATGCTTCCACTGGTATGTCATCTGGGCCAACAGCCTTTCCATTCTTCATCCTCTTCATAGCTGTCCTTACTTCCTCCTTGCTAATCTGCTTCACTTCCTGATTCACTATCCTCACATCATCCAACCTTCTCTCTCTCTCATTCTTTTCATCAGCCCTTCAAAGTACTCTTTCCATCTACTCAACACACTCTCCTCACTTGTGAGTACGTTATTTCTAAGGATATTCTTAAAGCTTACCTCTACCAGGCAATGATGTGACAATATGTCTTCTTAAACTTTATCTCCTGCTCTTAACTCCCTCAATGAGAGCATGCTACAAGCCATAACTGCTGATCACATCACAAAAACTCTCACTGTCCAGTAAGGGAAACATTGCACTATCAACAGATATGGTAGCTAGGTCAGGGCAAGAAGGCAATGGTCCTGGGTGCAAAGTTCTGGGTGGACATGACTGGCCACTGATCATCCCGATCATTCTTTAGTGCAATACTGGCTTTTAAAAGCCGGTATTGCATTTGTGGTCAAACCTGAGTGTTGCATCACTCCCATGTGTGGTCTAAACTGTAGCAACTGTTTGTTACATTTGTAGCAAGCAGTTTGCTGCAGTTTAAAAATGTTTTTTTTTTAATCTAAAGCATGAGAGCTATAGCAGTCTGTGCATGCAGTGTATAACCTGTAGCAACTGTTTGCTTTAGTTTAAAATATTTTTTTGTAATAAACTGTGGCTGAGGAAGGAGTGTTGGGCAGTGCACAGAAATGGGATCTGACTGGTTGGGGCAGGAGGGATGGGGCAGTGTCACAAATCTGGCCACCTGGTTGGTGTTATAACAAAGCACCAGATATCAAAGATAAATCCAAAGAACAACGACAGTTGAGTATAAAAATAAACCTTTATGACAAAACAACAAAGCTTTCAGGTTAACAAACCCTTTTTCAATGTAAGACCTGGTTGGTGTGCCAGTAAAAGGAATGCCATTTTTTTGTTTGTTTGTTTGCTCTTCAGTGGAAGACCTTGTTGGGGAGGGGTGGATATCTAACTGTAAAAATTCAATGCATTAATACTGCACTTCATTTGAAGAGCTGAGGGGGCAGGGTGCTGGTTTGTGACACTGGCATAGAGAAGAGATGGAGCCAGCAATGTTTCTGACTCTATGTCCTGTTTCTGTCCTACTTCCTGACACCTCCCCTAACGTGTTCAACTGCATTTTATAAACTTGTGTATATTATATAAAATGTATTTTAACATCGAAAGTCAACATCAAATTCCTGCATATTAAGTAGGTGAAAATGTTGAATCTGCTGAACAAATTCAGCAGATTGGACATTTATGTCAAATATCAAATGCGATGTCTGTATAGGTGCAAAGATAAGTTTATGTCCACCACTGGAATTCACATTTTACCGTGGGGGCAAACCCTCCACCCCCCCATGCAAACAATATATTCTAACTCTGAGACTGCACTACAGTCAGAAAAGGGATACATTTCCTAATCCGCACTGTGCCGCAATCACTATTCATCACATGAAGCACATATCAGTAAATGCACAGTGGCATTCGCTGATATGGGCATTCACTCAATTAACATTTGGAAACATTAGAATCAGTCAACTGCCATTTGGCATCCCTTTTCCACCGAACTGTAATTCTAAATTTTGATAGTAAACTATACATATATATATATATATATATATATATATATATATATATATGTGTGTGTGTGTGTGTGTGTGTGTGCGTGCATACACACACACACACACACACACACACACACACACACACACACACACACACACACACACACACAAATAACTAGTCCAAATAATGTTGACTGAGAGAAAGAAAGAAAGAAAGAAAGAAAGAAAGCAGATGGCATCAAAATTGCTCACACTGGTGTCCAACTCATTTTGCATTCAACATTTGCAAATGGTATGATGAAGCAATGCTTAACTAAAAGTCATTCATTATGCTGTAAATATGAATACTGTTTTGTATGATGTCATTTTTAACTCTGTCAGCAGCAATTTACAAAACAGTTTTCATACTTTGTAGGCAAAATCCCTGCTCTATGGAAAATATCCCATATCATCCCTCTACATAAAGGAGGACCATCTACAGAGCTTTCTAACTTTCGCCCTATTGCTCCACTGTCCCCATTAGCTAAGATAATGGAAAAATGTATTCACAAACAACTACTTAACCACTTACTACAAAATAACCTACTGGCAAACTGCCAACATGGCTTCAGGCCATTCCGTAGCACATCTACTGCCCTTTTATCCTTTACCGACTCTATATATAAAAATCGTAACAATAACTCATTTTCCCCTGCACTATTTATTGACCTGTCAAAAGCCTTTGACATGGTAAACCATAACCTACTGCAAGACAAACTAAAGGCTCACTCTCTTGATCCTCAAGCCATACAATGCTTTAGATCTTATCTGGAAAATAGACAGCAAGCAGTACTTTGGCATAACAATCTGTCTTCACTACTTCCAGTAAATATTGGAGTACCCCAGGGCTCTATCCTAGGTCCCCTACTCTTCTCCTTATTTATTAATAACTTACATATGAACATACCTCAAGCCACCTGCATTCAATATGCAGATGACTCCACCTTAATATGTACAGCCAAGGATATATCCTCTCTCCACTCCCTCACCCAAACTGTTTTTCAGAATGTTGAAAACTGGTTTATGCAACACTGCCTCCTCCTAAATCCTAAAAAAACAAAACTACTGCTTTTTACTCCTACTCACAAATCATCCATTCCTTTCTTCTCTATAACCTCTAACAATGGTACCAACATTACCCAGAGACTACAACCCGCCTACTAGGTGTGACTTTTGATAATCATCTCAACTATGATGAACACATAAACTCCACTATAAAGTCTGTTAACAGAAAACTTGGCACCCTCTATAGAATAAAACCCTTCCTCACCCCTTCTGCAAGGAAAACAATTGCACAGACCCACCTCATTTCCACCCTTTGCTATGTCTCTGTCATATATACCAACCTATCCAAAAACAACCTCTCTAAACTCTCCACATGTTATAATAGCATAGCTAGATTCATCACAAGTTCCCCCTTTAAAACTCACCACTGCCTTAACCTCAAACAACTTGGATGGCTAGAACTGCAAAACCATATACTCTTTCAACAATTACTTTTTACGCAAAAGATTCTATACCACCCTAACAACACCCCTATCCTGACTAATCTAATTACTCCTTATACTAATCTAGCTACATTACGCTCTGCTAACAAGCTTCATCAAATAAAGCTAACAACAAAGCCGGGGATTCACTTTTCTCAAACACTGCAGGAAAATTCTGGAATCAGCTTCCTGCTGAATTATCTACCATCGCTTCTACTTCTCTTTTTAAAAAACATCTTAAAGAACATCTGAAAACTCATTGGCTTTGTCCATGTACTAACCCTCACTGACATCTTTTTTTTCACTTTATATTCTTAACGCTAACCCTACTCCTGTAACCTTTGCCTTCAAATCTACTTACAACTCCTACTCTGTAATATGAGAATAACATATATATTATTTCCCTTATCTAAGACTTGTTCATACCTTCTAGTGTGATTTGTAAAATTGTTTAGTTTAATTTTTGTAGAATTGTTTAGTTTAAATTTTGTAGAATTGTTTAGTTTAATTCTTACTAAAATTATTTAATATACAAATTTATTATTATAACTGTTCAGTAGACCAATACTACATCTGTATTGTGATTCTTACTGGTTCTGAACATTGTTAACTTTGTCATTATTCGTGTTTGGAGCTTTTCTCCCCGGGCCTCTACTGAAAATGGACATATATCCAGCTAGACTAGCCCGGTCAACAAATGTAAAATTAAATAATAATAATAATAATAATAATAATAATAATAATTTAAGGACCTAGAACTACAAACCAGTACTATTAAAACAAAATCATTGTTTAGTTTTAAGAACCTTCAAAGTGACAGTGCTAGAGCTCACAGTGCACATCTCCTCTCAGTTCACAGTGCACATCTCTCAGAACACAGCAGACATCTCCTCTCAGCTGACAGTGCATGTCTCCTCTCAGCTGACAGTGCACATCTCCTCTCAGCTCATAGTACACATCTACTCTCAGCTCACAGTACATATCTTCTCTCAACTGACAATGCACATCTCCTCTCAGCTCACAGTACATGTCTCCTCTCAGCTCACAGTGTAGGTCTCCTCTCAGCTCACATTGCACATCGCCTCTCAGCTCACAGTGCATGTCTCCTCTCAGCTCACAGTGTAGGTCTCCTCTCAGCTCACAGTGCATGTCTCCTCTCAGCTCACAGTGTAGGTCTCCTCTCAGCTCACATTGTACATCTCCTCTCAGCTCACAGTGCACATCTCTCAGAACACAGCAGACATCTCCTCTCAGCTGACAGTGCATGTCTCCTCTCAGCTGACAGTGCACATCTCCTCTCAGCTCATAGTACACATCTACTCTCAGCTCACAGTACATATCTTCTCTCAACTGACAATGCACATCTCCTCTCAGCTCACAGTACATGTCTCCTCTCAGCTCACAGTACATGCCTTCTCTCAGCTCACAGTGCACAACTTCTCTCAGCTCACAGTGCACATATCTTCTCAGTTCACAGTACACATCTCCTATCAGCTAACAGTGCACATCTCCTCTCAGCTCATAGTGCATTTCTCCTCTCAGCTCACAGTGCACATCTCCTCTCAGCTCAGGTCATGCTTATTTACCTTTACTGCACTTGACTACTAGAAAAGTTGACTGGAAAATATCTCTTTTCAGTGGTGGCCCTGGGAGAAAAGCTCTACAACTGACATAGTAGCACAAACATGAAATGCATACAATAGAATAAGCTACATACATTAAATCTATGTTACAGTTTAGTAGATATACATTGTGATTAGTGACTGTGGTAATATTGCACAAGATTAAACAGCTGCTTTTATTTGTTGATGGTTTATCTCTGGATGTTGGCAGTAGGTACATAATACATACCAGTGTATAACAATAGATGATTGAAGTATTTGAACAGATTGTAACTTTTGGGTTAGGTTATTATTTACATGCTGTTCCTTGGTGCAATAAAATATGTGCTTGGTACAGCTAGGATAATATAAAGTGAGAACTGTACAATGGTAAATTCTGTTGGGAAGGCTAGCTGCAAATTTTGCAGTTTTTCTGCAGCATCTCTTCACTTTATAAAGGGTGGAGGAGTTAGTTGTTTGTGAGTATTTGTTAGGCATAAGAAATGGTTGGTAGGATATATGCCAATGTAGTACTTAATTCTAATCTGCTGGGAGAGACAGAAAGATACTTTGTAAACAAGGCCTCATTTTAGATGAACCTTTTTGATTGTGTTTTGAATATTTAAGTTAAATTTTAGATAATCATTGATGGTTACTCCAAGTAGTTTAATGTGGGAGATGACCTCAAAAGTGATATTTTGTGTGTATGATATTGTGAAGCTGCCTTTTTGGTCAGAGTAGGACCTTGGTGCCAAAATTAGTATTTTGGGTTTTGAAAGGGTTCAGGAGAAGGTTGGACTACTCTGGGAAAATCTAGATGGAAGAGTATTATTGATATACGATATGCTGTAGAGTGGACATGCTAGGTACAGAGCAGACAAATGTAGAATTGTCTGCACAAAGGACAAAGGAGCATTGACCAGCAGCAGTCTGCAGGTTATTTAAGCAAATGTTAAAAAGCAAGGGAGTGGGGTACTCCACCAGACATGCATAGGAAAGGGGAGTAGGATGACTGTCACGTAGTGCTTTGGGCTCTTTCTAATAAATAACCTTCAAATCAAGCTAGTATGTGGGCAGAGAGGCATATATCAGGCATTGTGTGTTTATTAACTTTGGGTTTAGACAGTGTCAAATGCTTTTGATGGGGTCAAGGAATGAGTGTGAGTCTAGCACACCTAATATTAGATCTCTTGAATTGTTTCCAGTTGAAGATATCTCTTCAAAAAAAGCTTCTTGCTTTGTCTTATCAACTAATTAAAACGTTATCTTCATGTGAAAAATACCGCAACCAGCACCATCCAGAATGTTGGTATATAAGGACCAGCCATCTCTTATAGACAATGTCATCCTTTTGACTGTTAACACTTAACCTGTTGCCATCTCTCACTTACTCTTCTCACCCTATTTCTGGATTACTGTTATACATTCAATAAAAATTGGAGAAAGTATACAACAGAATAACCCAATCTGCTTCAGGGAATCACAGCTGAACTTAAGATTTCTTACTGCTACCTGAGCTACAATGAATGGAACCTGATCACCAACTACCTTTAACTTCTATGCAGTCTCAGCAGTCCATTCTAGTTTGAGATTAATAACTGGAGCAAATGATATGGGAGTTCAGGTTAATCCAAAAATAAAGTACCAGACACTGCTGGAGTAAAAGCACTATAAAACACTTTATTAAGCAAAAAGAGGTTAGCGCTTTCGGGATAAACCCTTCATCAGACAAAATTTAAAATGATAAAACAACCATATTTAAAAATGCTACTGACCAATCATTTACTTACAAAAACCCGCCTATTCTGTAAAGTGGGCTTAATGGGTAAAACATCATTAAGACCCGGAAACCTGTGTGCCATTAAATCCACAATCCATTTGGACTCTGCTAATGCTGTTTTTTGTTTAATGTCACCCCCCCCTACTGTTGAGTCTTATGTTCACAATACATCTGAACTTAAAACTGTGTGTAGGATTCAAACTAATATGTCTGTATAAGGCATTGCTCAAATCACAATTTCTAATGTTACTTAAATGTTGCAGAATCCTCACCTTGAACATGTTCCCTCCAGTACAGCCCTTTGGAGTGTGTACCTTTAACTCCCAGTGGGTGTGGCTTCAACCTTTAAAAATTACGTTATTACTTTAGAGTTCTAACAAACAGTCATTGATAGAGGTCATACAGCAATACAGTTGTGTTTGCCATCATGTATGGTTCAAGATAAAATATTCTGATACCTTGTATGTAGCATGGTTTTGGAATTATTAAAACAAATATGAACTGGCAATATTTGACGCCTAGAGGCACAGTAGACGGTAACTGCAGAAACGCCTGGAGACGTCACTTGGCTGTAATGAGTTAATAGTTCACAGTCAGCTCAATGCATTGCTGTGTTGTGCTTTTCATAGTATGAACAGAACTAAGAAACACATTGTGATTGTCTTTGGCTTGGATAAATATTTTAGTAAAATCCACCAAAGCCAAGTTTGAGGTTAAGTTCCTGACTTGTTTGTTTATTTCTGTGACAAGGTTTCTAACGTTTTGGAAATTACTGTTCTTACTTTTGGTCAAAATTCTTTTCCTTGTATTATAAAGCTTGGTGATGTTATGGTTCCACGATGTGGGTTTGTTTCTGGAATTTGACCTGGACTTGTTCCTCCAGGGTACTTCTACATCTATGCAGCTGTTTACATGCTGGTATAATGAGGTGGTGTACATTTCTTTATATTCACTGGAGTAAACTGGGTTTGGTGGGGATTTGAAGCTTGCCTGTGCATCACTTAGGAGTAGGTAGTTTGTCTGAAAGAAATTTCTAAAGGTATCTTGGGCAGAAGGGATTGGTTTTATTTTGAAGGAGACTGCTTTGTTGTCAGACCTAACAAGTGATGAAGATACACAAGGGATGGTGCAAGACGCACCCATTTGATTAAGGACAAGATCTAAGATGTTATTTCCCCTAGTGGGTACTGTGACTAATTGTTCCAGGGCATTTATATGGACAAAGTCTAGGAATCTCTGTGCTTGTGCACTGGTGATGGTGTAGGTCTCCCAGTCTACAGCTGTATAGTTCAGATCACCTAGGAAAATGGCATGGGGTTTAATACTGACTGATTCTAGTTCCTATAGATAGGTGTTGTGGCTTTCTTTTGTCATAGATGGAGTTCAATAGCTAACTAATATATGGTATGGGGCCTTTTTGATGGTTATTTGGACATGAAGAAGCTCTAGTGCATCATGCTACTTTACCAGCCTTGATGTGTCTCCTCTGAGTGCAGACTGATATATCTCCACCTTCTCCCCTCCTGTACAGTAGTTGGTCAAAACGTGTGGAAGCATTCCAGCTTGCACAGCCAGACTGCTCTCTGCTATTTTGAGTCATGTCTCAGTCACAATTCACACGTCTCTATCTTCCAGGGTGAGAAGGGCTTTTAGGGTGTGGAGTTTTTTGATAAAGCACCTATCATTGATCAATAATACCTTCATATTTTCCTTCGCTTGTTTAATTATGCTAGCAGGTTTATCAAGCTGGCATTGCCTAAAAAGCCATTATGTTGATGGACAATGTCTTTTCCAATAACTGAAACCCTGCAGGGGACAGATGAAGGCCACCCCTAGAGAAGCAGTGTGGTCTATTGATCATATCTTCCCAAGCTGACAAATATTGGACCCCCTTTCAATGACACAAAACACAAAGACAATTATTGGAGTAAATTATTTTTTGCTCATATTGTGGCATCACCCTTGGATGATGTTTAGCCTACTTCTTCACATATCACAGAGTCCCAAAGTCACAGATGCTGAGCCAGTAAGGCATGCATAACCTAACCAAACATTCCTGTTATAGGCAACTTCATTGTAAGACATATAGATGTGCCTCTTACCAGGTTGAGCAAGCAAAGATTGATGGCTAGTTGCTTGTGTGATGCCAGAATCCATCATATCATGCATGCACTCAAGTCCTTGAACCACAAGTACCAGTATGACTCTGTCATAGTTCATGCCAGTGTTAATGATTTAAGGTGTACCTCCCTGGATTATATTAAGAGAGATATGATGGAGCTCTCAGAATATGTGGCAGGGTATGAGCCAAGCACTGAGCAGCATTCTACCTTCTCCAAGGTATATATTATAAACTAATATATTATTCTTTACATATTAAATTGATATATACATATATACATTTTATATATATATATATATATATATATATATATATATATATATATATATATATATATACATTATATATATATATATATATATATATATATATATATATAAAAGAGTACTTACTGTCAAAGTACCCAAATGTCAACTCCACTAACTTTAACACATGAACTGAGCTTGCTCCAAGACAAAACCTTGGAGCATGCAACTAGAACATTATCTGAAACCCCCTGAACCCCCTCATTCTCTCTGTTACTTATATATTCCAAGTTCGAGATCACACAGCACTAGGGAAAGGGCATATTCTTCAGCCACAGTAATGCAGCAATCTCGCACAATTGTTTGTCACCTGTTTTGTCAACAACACAGCTGTTGACTATAGAAGCGTTTTAGGGTGGACAGCTTGTACAGCTATGGTTGCTTTAACCTCTATGAATGGGGGTGACCTAGACAGTTTCCCAGCAATATAACAACTTGAGTCCTGACTGGCCCATCTGCCACACTCTGACACAATTGCTGCTGGATCTCCGAGCATAGTTGAAGGGTAGCAGCTGATGCTAGGGACAATATGGGTGGGGCATGCAAACTGATAATGATTGTTGTTGATGGTGACATACAGGAAGCATGACACCAACTGTTGGAAGGGCACAGGTGGTCCTTACAGTAATAAATGTCCGCATCACCACCCAAAGAGATTGGTTATGGCCATGTTCGTGGCAGCATCAGATACCCTGATATTTTCCAGATGACAGCTCCTCTGGATGGCTCTCGACCTCAGGGATAACTCAGGGATAATAGGAAAGATTCTCTACCCCTAGGGAATGAATGGGCTTGAGTCTTTAAGGGGTGGCTTAATGGTCAGAAAGGCAGTTGGGAGAAGCACATAGAAAAATAAAACACCACAGCCATCAGCAAAATACAGTGAAAAAGTAATGGGGTGGTGTTAGTTAATATAAACAATATACAACAACGATAACTATGCCACGGTTATGTAATATGAAGTTTTTGTAAATCTGCACCACAAGAAGCTGCACCTTAATAGTTCATACTCTCAATCCTTATGTGGCCACCACACTATAGAGGTAGGAAGCTGTTAAACACTTCATTCATAGTTTTTTACAGAAATATACAAATATATATATATATATATATATATATATATAAACAAAAATAAAAGGAAATGTTGTCACATTACTCTGAAGATCTGGGCAGAGAGTTATGAAGCTCTGAGGAAAAACAAACAACTATCTGAGTTCCACTTGCTCCTCAACTTGCCTACTTATGGAATCACAACTCCATGAAACAAAACCATCAAGATTTATTCCACTGAATCTAGGAAACAAGTTCTAATATTGTATATGCATATACATACACATATATATATATATATATATATACATATATATATATATATATATATATATATATATATACATATATATATATACATACATATATATTTGCACACACACACACACACACACACACACACACACACACACACACACACACACACACACACACACACATCACTGTTTTATTGAAACAAGGCACGTAAACATTTTTTTTCCTTGGGCCATAGAAACAAAGTAGTACAATTATATTTTCTCCACTAGACCTTAACTCATGCAAAATACTCTGTCACTGACCCTCATGAAGGGATTAAGGCTACTTAAAAATGAGGTGAGAATTTATGTGACACAAGGACAGGTTCAGAGCAACCTACATTCTCTTCATTTAAATTAATGACAATGTAAGTTAAGCTAATCACAATGCTGTTACATTCTAGTAGTACACATCTCTGATTAGTTAAATTATTCTACCAGATGCACATCAGTTAAAAGAAGCCTTCTGAGGTCAAAACTCTCCCATCCTCTACTTGATATTTCTCATCTGTTTGCCATCTGCTCTCGTAGGCTTAAATTATTGTACTTCACGGTGTCTCCATGAATTAAAACTCTGTACCACTAGCAAGTGAAAAGATTAAACAAGTTAAGAGTTTCATGAAGTCTCTTCAGGAGGGAGAGTTATGAACACACCTTATTCTGGTTTTAATTATGTTACAGATTAGTTAACTCCTTCTTGCCCATATTATTTGGCTATGTTACATGTTGAAAAAGATTAATGAACATATTCACTTTAAAACATTTTACTGAAGTCTGTATTTTGAGCATCTGTATTCTTCCCTGGTACACTGATGTAACACTTGCCACCTGGAAAAAGCACAACTGCATTTATTGATGGGAGTTTCTTGAGGTACTCAAGACTAGTTCCCCTTCCTCACTGTTGATAGATAAAAATAACCAGAGATCCTTCTAGCCATTTCATATTTTAATAAATTACCCACACTCCAACTGTTCTTTTTCAGTTTGCCTCCAATGTTGTTTGATATGATTGAATGTTTTGAGTCAGCATCAAAACTCATGTTCACATTCTACTAGGTAGTTCTAGCAGCTAATCAACTCATTTGCAATCTGCCTCTGAAGAGTAGACTGCACTTGATACGTCTGCTACACAGATATAAAAACTGTCTACTTTATATACAATTTCAGTGGAATCTCCATCTCTATCCTGGAAATATCTGGGGCAGCATAGATTACAGAAATATTTTTTAACTTCTAGTAGACTTACTTCTTTGAAACATCTCGGATATCAGTCACTTATTTGCCATAGCCCCTCCAATGATGCTTATGAGGTCTAAGGTTGAATGAACTTTGAGGCTCAAAACTTCATAATTAAAGTTGTATTCAACTTGAATTTTCATATTGGACCAAAAACATCTCAGGTATTCCTCCATAAAAAGCTGTGTTATGAACTCCACTCCAAAGGCTGATTTTCTAGAATATGCATGTCATCTGCTAAGAAATGTTTTCATCCAATATTGGAAGCCTGCTAAATTTGCTACTGAACATGCTTGGAGAGCTTACGGTTTGCAATACACAAGCTAAATCTTGTTTCTCAGAGATCAGAAATTAAGCAGGGGAGGTGGTCCTCATTCTTAAAGTTCATAAAAAGTGACATGGTGTAATGGTTCTTCTGGTCAGATTTAAATTGTGTTGTTGTTTAGGGGTTA